>NC_085003.1:7080672-7380672 GCF_963854185.1 Sardina pilchardus | reverse complement strand
CTGAGCATCTGCTTTGACAGTGATCGTGCTATATAAAGTACCTCTACAAAGTACTGAGCCGTGAAGGAGTTCAGCATTTGATTCCTTAGCTTTTAGTTTTAATACGCTTGGGGCATCATAACCTTCGCTCCAACAGACACATGTTGAGCAGAGCAGCGCTACTCCTGGGCAAAGCCCCTGGCAGGAACACGCACATCGACCCACACTAATCGACTGCTCTCAGAGCTTGGCTGTGGCTGGCCACTCTGCCCTTAAGCATTAAGCCAGCGTCCCGCTAAGCCTGCTGCGGAGCTGACGCTCTCCCGAGGATGGTCAGCAGATCTGCTCCTGTGGTATTTACCAGTGGCCTCAGGTTAAATTGCCCCAAGAAGTCACATTGACTCAGCTTAGCTCTGTGGTGGCAAGGACAGTCCACACAGTAAAGTCCAAGCAAACACACCTAAAGGTGCAGTCTGCGATTGCACAGGAAGTTGTGTTTGTTTTGTTGATGTTTCTATTGAATTTTTTGTTCAAAGCAGCGTAGGTACCCTACATTATATTTCAATCAAGGACCAACGAAACTCGCCAGAGAGGTGGCTCACCCTCCATTCAGTATTCCTAGAGAAAGTCCACACTTTCGGTTTTGTTTTTGTTTGGGGGGAAAGGCTTCCCCCACTTTGTTTGTTTCCAATTTTTGGAGCCTGGGCTGCCTACAGAGCCTAGGTTTTTTTTACAGTCTACTCATGGAATGGACAGCTAGCGGATCGTGAGGACATGATTGCTGAATGTGACTAAAATGTTATGTGTTTGAAATCGTGTAGAATCGCTGAATGCACCTTTAACTTGCGGAGTTCAAACATATTTACAGCTGTCAGATATATTTCCATATTTCGGAATGCTATCATTATTGCTGATGTCAATTGATTATGAAACATTTTGCAACTTATTAAAATCATTCAGCTAAATGCCAGCTGCATAGTCATTTCATTTGACTGCACTAAAGTGTTTACAGTCTATTAGTTGTCACATTGAGGATGAGATTTCTTGTCCAACCACACAGTCAGTTAACAGGCATTTCATGCAGATTAGTCAAAATAATGTATTGCACCCCTGGGGCATGACAGAACATAGACTCATACACACATATTCACAAAGGAAGATGTTTGTTTTGCCCAGCAAAATCCCTAGAGGTATAATCAGTCATTCTTACTGCTTAGCATTTTATCTTAAACTGCTTGACATTCATTCAGCAACCATCTCTGGGGGCTTGCCTAATGAAGCTGGTGACCTTAGGTTACTTCCCATATTTTAGTTTCAACACTCTGGGACAAAACAGTGGACCCACTGAAGCGCAGAGGAGTGTCCCTCATCAAAGCATCTTATTAAACTAGAACATTTCAGTGTTCTTAAATGACAGTGCACCCACCTTAATCCACAGCCTGGAAGATATAGTGAATACTAACACATCCAGTGCTCCTGAGGCCTTGGCCTTGTGGTTGTTTTGCAGTTGACCATTTAACCAGAAATCCCTCTTGAACCTTCTTGGTTAGTAGAAGCCAACCACAAGGCCAATTAAGTGGATGTTGAACATGGGTCTTTGTCAAATGATTTGTGCCTGTCTTTGGACACCAACAGCTTTGTTTATCTGTTCAATTAAAAATATCAGACAAAGTTAGCAATAAACAAACAAACAAATCGAGGCTACAATCTGCCTCTTCTTCCTCTACTGCTTTTACTGCTTTTCCTGCAGCTTTACTGCAGTCTCTACAAGGACTTAGTTGATGCCTCAGTGAAGTAAGGAATGGACAGAATAGAATTTATTTTCCCACATGCTGTGCCTGTTTTGAGTGTAAAATGAGTAGCTAGGATAAATGTGGGGGTGAAACATTACCTTTTAAAGATTTGCATTTTAAAAAGAATCTCCTGCATAATTACTCATTTTCCTCCCATGTCTATTTATTGGCACTATAAATATTTCACAGGGAAGGATTTTTAAATAGAAAAGCAGATTCATTTCAACTTTCACCGCGTTAACTCTGTCCCCTCGCCTGCCTCTTGCAGCAACTACACAGCCCTAATTGGAGTGTGGATCTACGGCTTCTTCGTCATGGTGCTCTTGGCTCTGGACTTCCTGTACTACTCAGCCATGAATTACGAGCTGTGCCGGGTCTACCTGCAGAAGTGGGGGCTGGGCGGCCACTGGCTCCAGCAAGCCAGGAGTCAGTGGAAGAGCCCCGAGCAGGAGGAGAGCGAGCTCCAGAACCAGGTCCCGTCTCAGCCCACAGCACCGGCCCTGGGCCCGGGCCCCTACTCCCACCCCAGACACAGCCTCCGAGGAGACGCCCAGAGCCCCACGCTGCTCCCACTGCACACGGCCGACGCCTGGTGAGTCAGCACGTTCCTTATGGCTTATTATGACACATGCCAGCCACTGCACACAGCACACAGGCTCAGGCTCAGCCAGGTGATGGTTCCTCAGACAGACCTGTCAGTAAGGAGAAGAACAGCAGCCACATGCGAAAATAAAGGCTGGTAAATAGGGCGGTCTAGCAGATGACAGCTGACGAGACATGGTTGTTTTTCCCGGACTCGGAAGATCAGATCCATCGATTGTCTTGACAGTTCAGCCTTGGATGCAAACTAGGTGTACTTCGAAGGAGGCTACGTTTTAAAACAGCCTGAGACTGCTAAAAATACTTCTAAATATTTGCCCTAGATTACATTGTTTTGGAGCTTGTCGAAACTTTTCGAAGGCAGTGACACTGACGCTATTTTTTTGTCTTTATTTAGTATCTGAAAAGGTAACGGACTTGTCTAATCTGGTTTGTGCTTGTATAAAAACAAGGATGTGGTGCCTCATTATGTTATGAATGCCCAAAACTGACTTGTGTCTGTGTCACTGGTGTCACTGGTGCAACATGTTATCTTCTGAAGTCACAGGCTTTGATTTCCACAAAACAACTCTCAGAGTAATTTGGCTCAGACACCTATCAGGCTTCATACCTCAATAGTCAAGCAGTGTATAAAAGACTGGAGAGAAGATGAGGCTTTATGAGAGATTTCATCAGGGTCCAACACGTACCTTGTGAAGTCACGCTCCTCTCCTCTCTCACCTACCCACCTCTGCTACGAACGTGACACTGTTGCTAAGCTATAGTTGCCACAGTGCTGTGACAGCCCTCCGCCTACTGGGAAGAGGAACAATCTCCACATCATTATCTTGAGCCTTATCCTTCGTGTCAATCATAAAAATACACAAAAACTATTCATACGAGACAGAATACGCATGTACATTCCAAACATAATTAAAATACCATTGTTGTCTGTCTGTGAGGTATTTTTCTTTTTATATATATATTTTAGAGTTGTAAATGTAAAGAAATACATTTATCTGAGATTAATCTAAGAGTACACATCATTTGGTATCACAAAAGGTGTTGGTGCCAACCAAATTCCTGTCATATAAAGACCATCAGAAGCCTGCTGAATGCAAAGACTGAATGTCTGCCAAGTCAGTGTCAGTCTCCCACCGTAAGGAAAGCATTCAAGTGAGATGCGCCAAAAGCGGCATCAGCACAAATATAATACGCTCCTCTCTGATCCTCTAACATGACAAACAGGCTTGTATATTTCCAGCTCAGACGCTGGCGCGGTAGGGGTGGCCCAGCCGGCCACAGTGGAGAACTCCGGGCTGCTCTGGGCTGCCAGACGGCTCCGCTGGAGGTCTATGATATATTAATGAGAATAGAGGGCTGACAAATGGGCCCGAGATCCTGGCCGGACAGAGAGCGAGTGAGTGGGGAGCGTCGCTGCGCAGATGAGAAGGCTCAGATGGTCCTGCTGACTCCTGAGGGCCTCCGCCCACTCGCTGGATCTGCCTAATTAAGCTGGCCAGTGCCTGCGGAAGGAGCCTCGTTAGCTGGCCTGTCCACCGAGCGCCGTCAGCCTTCCTGTCAATCCCCACGGGGCTAGCAGCTGACATAACGAAGGCACTTTTCCTCCACGAGGATGGCGACATGGTGAGAGGGCCCACATGGGACGAGGCCATGAAATATACTTTATGGAATTTGATTTGATGTAATTGAAAGATATGTAACCGTAATGAAGGCTCAAACTGCCACAATCATTAATCATTTGGACAGACACATACATTAGGGTCAGTTAACCTAAAATAAGATGGCGAGTTAGCCTAAGAATATACTGTACTCCTGAGACAAATGCACATTTAAAGGGCATATGCCCTTAAGGAAGATCTGAGCCACCGCAGACAAACAATGCGTCACCAGATGGCCCCGTGTCAGATTGTCTGGTGGAAGTTATTTAAGACGCACGGACGCCTGTCCCCCGAGAGCAGCACGCTGAGAATAGAGCTCGGTCTTGCCGAGAAACATCTGCCTGAATGTAAAGGGAGAGAATCAGGCCAATTCCGAAAGGCAGGGCTGAACTGTAATCTGAATGTAACAAACGACCACAGGATGGGTGGTAAGCATGTTGTATATTTGATCACATTTTTTCATAGCCAGTGATACATCAACTCTGTAGTCATACCCTTATGCCTTAGATCCAGGCCCTCCCTTGTCTTATTTGTAGGCTCAGCATGAAAACACATGTGTATGTAGTACAAGTTGAGCTGCCACGAGGCTTGTGCTGGCACAGTAAAAAGGAACATTTTTGGACTAAATTTAATTTGCTTTGGCAGCGCACATTTCTGTTTGGAATCAGATCTGTGTGTTTGAGTTGTGCCCCCATTTTGGTGGAGGCATACGCAGATTGGCATTTTTTTCTGTAAAGCCTCTGTTTGTCACGAAGTACCTTCACCGATGGCAGATATTTTGACAGCATGCCTTTAATTTCTAATACCCAATACAGAGGATAGGACTTTTTTTTCTGAAAATGATCATACTCAGGGGACTACTCAGAAGCCCTTTCCACAACAGTAAACACAGCTGTTCCAGGAATCCCACGACATATTGCTTTAAAGCGTTCTCCCTTGAATTATTTAACAGTCTGTCCTTTCCAGAGAAAGCCATAGACAGAAACTGGAGGGGTGAGGTGGGATTGGGTTTGGGGCTAGCTCATGCCCCGTTCTTTCCTGTCTCCTGCTACCCCAGGGCTAAAAGTCCCTTCACCCCCCCCCCATGCCAAGGGGCTGCCCATGTTAGACAGACACTTGGGGGATGACCTGGATACAGTGCTGGCTTTTGCTAGGGAACACGCCGCTATTCTTAGAGTGGCTTCGCTGACCCACTGAGGGTCTCTGTTGACCTCTCCCCGCCACAGAGCAGCAGTGTGAGAACAGAGGGACTCCAGCGAGAGGCATCGCTCTGGCCGAGAGGACGAGAGGACGAGAGGAAATGCCCTTGGCCCATCGCTTTGGTTTACGGTCGCTTAAGTGAAGTGGATGGAAATGAATACCTCCCAAAGCAGTTTCAGCGGCGGCGATGGGCATGTTGATGGCGAGCTGAATGCAATCTCATTTGTTCTTGGCCAAGGGCCGGGGGCCCGGGTCTTGGACGCAAGCCCAGCACAGTGCAGCGTCCCCGCTGGGTGGCACCTCGTTGCCGAGGTCGGCCGAGGACTCGTTAGCCGAGAGATTCCAAACGACACGGCATCTGTCACAATACTCAGCCAACCCCCGTGGAGATGTGGTTAATGGTGCCGCCATTACCTGGTCAAGCAGCACTCTGGGTTCGCCTGGCAACGCAAACACTATGTTGGCCCTGTATGTCAGTACCATGCCAATGGGTCTCCTCTATCATTTAGCACACACCACAAATGTCAACATCTCCTGACATTTACAACAGAGACTACTGGTTGACCACCACTGACCACTTGTCATTCCCATCTCTGCTTTGTTTTGACCCCATTACACTGCATGTCATATTTTTATGAAGCGATGTCAAATTTTACCCAAGAAGCTGTGCTTTTACGGCACAGCGGTCCCGCTTTTTAATTGACGGTAATTTGGCCACAGTCCCCAGGCAGACAGCGCAGGTGGTCAGTGGCTCAGGCAGGACTCTGGCTAAAAAGCGTGTGTGACCGGGTTTCTGAACGGGGTGACATTTATGATGTCCTTTACGCCAGAGTGGTTGCCAGAGACGCAATCTAATGCTCTCCCAGGAAAGGTCAGAGCTGCAGGTGTCCCGCCTGAAAAGCCCTTTGTGTTGCATGTCAGTTATTGCCACTATTATTTCTACCCTTGAACTTTGCAAATGATGACTCTGATCAGTGCATATTTCAAAAGACATTAACTGGCACACTCAACCCTGAGCTAAGAGACAACGCAGAGTGAGGTTGTGAAGATTTTCAACTGTTGGACAATGGAGTTGGAGATGTAGAGGCAGCTAGTACACAGTATAAACAATTTATTATTGATGCTGATATGTGTGGTTTTTTTTTTTTTAAATCACTGATTAATAGATGTGAACATATCAGTGCGAGCAGCGAGAGCTCCTTATCTGAATGTGTTTTATGTTTAATCAAAAATGCCCATAATATTGGTGATCATAATGGTGCTGATATTTTGCTACTTTCCACCTGATTTTCTACCTTCTCATAGAGTGAATCTATGGAGGGACACCATCTGCTGCGCATCATCAAAGAGCAACATGGGAAAATAAGGGTCAGGATTTGGACCCTGGACTCTACCCTGGGAAGGGCTCCTCTGTTCTATTCCACAAGACCTCTAAAATCAGAAGACGGAACAAGGACAGTGGCTGTAGCGGACATGAAGCAGGACAGCTCTCCGGTGAAACAGAGGACAGCAAAACCACAGGCCCCACTGAACTCCTCCTCATGTCTCACCTCCCCCCGATGGCCACTGTCTGTGTCCACCCAAGAGATGGAGGTGGCCGGGCTCCCGTACCACTGACGATGTATCTGTATTGTTTGCACTGCTGTACGGCCCAGTAGGGCCTAGAGTCAATAGCTAAGTAGCTGTATATGATTAACCATGGGTTCTTTGTATTACTGTCAACTAGTCAGGGAACTGTATGAGAGGCAAACATTTAGGATGTGTGTGGATTTTTGTTTTGGTTTTAATCCACTGTTGATAACCTTTTGAGACATGTAGTCTTTCTTGGGTAGCCCACATGTTTGAGAGCACTTTTTGTTACTGAAGTAGGTCTGGTCTGCCTTGCTGCAGCTTCGAGGGGGAAAATAGTCATGAAACATACAGACAGTTCAGTTTTAGTTTTCATGAAAACACACATTTTGTCAACACATTTTACTACTGAACATTTTTATCATGCATTCTTAAGTGTCAAGAGGTTTGTAAGACATCAGTATTCCATGTACAACGGCCATCAAGTTAAGAATTTAAGCACATTAATTTTCATCAGAAGAAGTACTGTTGAGAATGTGTCTTGTTTTGTTTCAGAATTAGTTTGGTAAAACATGTTGGTAAACAACTGAGAGCACAACCAAGAAGTGTTTGTGACCTGTCGGTATGAAAATAAATTATTACATTATTCAGAACCATTTTGATTTGACATACTGAATGATTGCACCATTGCATCATGAATGTCTAGGACTGTAGTAGCCACTTCTAACATATTTGATACACTTCTCAACAGATGACAGGAGATAATCACCAGTGATTTAATACAATATTAAACAGGTTTATACAGTTGTATCAGCTCAAAACAAACAGGAACCCCAAAATACTTCTGTCTGTCTAATGTCCAGATGTTTTTTTAGCAGCATACATAAACAGAAAATATGGTTTTGGCCAAAATAATAATATTATTCATAAGAATTCAATAATATGAAACAATATTTCCATAGAATGGTGGTTATTTTATTCCAGATATTCAATTATGTGTTTCTCAGACCTTAATAATTCTCAATTGATGAATAGTAAACATTGACAGGTGATGTATTATTCAGGTGAAGAGGAAGCAGAATGAATTTAAAACTATGTTTTGCTTCGAAACACCGCCTATACTACAAATCAAGTGGATAAACATGATTTGTATCAGAAATCTGTTGCAGTCGTGACACCAATTCCCATACAATTCCACCTGTCTGGTAAGAGTGCATGTGATTGTTGTAGGCACAGACATAGCGCTGAGGGTTATGGGTTATGCAGTGGCAACAGCGTTGCGAGAAGCCCATGGTGTCAAGAGTACACGCAGAACGATCGTGCATCGTGCTGCATGTACTGATGAAACTGGAGGGAGAACTGAAGAGAGTTGATTGTTGAAGGGATCATTTAACAACGAGTGTCAAGCTTCTTCACACTTCACACTAGTGTTGTGTGTGAAAAGGGAAACTGATTAGATTATATTAGATTCAACTGTATTGTCATTGTGCAGAGTACAAGTACAGAGACAACAAAATGTGATTAGTGTCTAACCACAAGTGCCACATAGGGGCAGGGAGAGTAGAGGAAACAGGAAAAGGAAGCAACAAAAAATACAAATGGGTGTGACAAAGTTGATGCTGAAATGAATTGTGGTGTGTAACGTCTGAAAGTCATGCATAATTACTGCATTTGTGTGTGTGTTATTATGAAGACGGGGGGGGGGGGGGGGTGATGTTGTAGTTATTTAGGAGGTATTGTAATTTCCCTGTTTTCATTAGCAATTTGATATTTCTTTTTCTCAAGATTGAGTTGATTGAGTTGATTCTCCAATGAACGCAGTGTCATTGCCACATTGTCCATACTGTATACTTATACTATTAAGTTACACAATACAGAGCTTAAAACAACAGCATGTCAAGGACTCCTAGTTGAACGCAAAGTAGATTGACCCCTTTGGCTGGCTTATTCACATGCACATAGTATATCGATCCATCCTCCCTTTGTGGGGAAGCAGACATATGGCTAATGCTGAAATGCGATGTGCGGGGACACAGTGACATTATTTAGCTCCAATTCAATTATAATTCAAGGTCAATGTCTGCCTACATGTCGTTAACAATTTCCAGTCTGTCTGTGTGTGTGTGTGTGTGTGTGTGTGTGTGTGTGTGTGTGAGAGAGAGAGAGAGAGAGTTTTATCATGAGAATTTGAAGAAGGTGGAGGATCAACTGCCAAGATGAACATTACGGAAACGAGCTACGTGATCACAATATGTAAGTGTAGTCATTTTTAACAACCTGCAATTTGTGATGGCAAAAGAATATTGCCTTATCATTTCCAACGTTATGTGAAACATGGTATTTCAGCATTTTATTCACTCAGGTTTGCAGGTGTAATGATTTGTAATGATTAGAATTTTCCCCTCAAAATTCCTCCTCAGCTGTGATTTTAGTGTCATGGTCCAATTGAACGAGCAATAACCTTCAGTACAGCAAAAGAAGTTAGATCCACTTACTGTAGGTGGGTTGTTCTTTTTTTTTTTTTTTTTTTTTTTAAGCTAGCTCCAGTTATTCTGTCTCCTCCAAATGCAGGTCTGTAAGGCAGCTGAGATGAAGTTTCCCCCATCCTAGAAATAATTGGCCAGGAACAGAGAAGAGGTGCTAAATTGCCTTCCTCCTCCCTGACCGCGGACACAAATTGAAGATTTTTTTTTAGTGGCTGCGGTGCAAAGAGGAGTTAATTGGGACCTCGGCACAGAAGTGGAGATCGAGCGTAGTGCTCTCGTGGGGTCGGCTGTGATGGACATCAGGGGAATGACTCTGTAAGCTCCCGCACACTTAGAGCATGTGTGATATTAGTGTGTTCCTTTTTTACACGATACAACACGACACACGAGTGGCTGTAGGCTACAGATGCTATGAAGTGGTAGGCCTACATTTCCTCACATCAAATGCTTCCATGAGTCTTGAAATAGTTATGATCACTAATGATGTGAGTGAATCTACGTATGAGTCACGGAATGAACTGCCATTGATTGGGTGAGTCGTTTGAACTTTTAAAAAGCTTTTTAAAAAACATAAATTCATAACCCGCTGTGAAAGTGCAGTGCTCTCACACGAAGAATCCATACAAAACGAAGCTGCATCAATGCTTGTCTAAAATAGCACATTGAAGTCAGGTATAGGATTTTGAATGGTTTACTTAATGACTAAAAACAAGAAGATATATGAATGTGAATTTTACTGATGTTAAAAAAGTATAACGTTTTAGGAAAGGACCGAAAGGTCACAGGACACATTTGTAATTGCCTTACTATGAGAAACTATTAGCTAGTCTGAAGGCAGATACAGTTGTCAAACTGCAAAAGTGACACAGTTACACACAAAACAATAACGTACACTGTAACAAACCACATGGAGCACATAACAGTATCAGTGTTTAAAATTATAGTTTCAAATTTAACTATTATTTAAATGGAAAGAAATAAAAAGATCATGTTTTCCAGTCTGTTCACAGGCATTATGTGCAGTGATTTCTGTCGCCTTGATTATATTGGTATCTGAACCTCCTCTGCACCCAACGTGCAGCATTTGGAATAGCAGCAGGATGGATTAGTAAGGGGCCTTCAAGGGCTCAGGGGGCCCTGAAGCTCAAGCCTCTGCGTAAAGTCACAACTATGTTCTGTGAATAGGGCATAACAGGTTATGTTATGTGATATATCTTAATACGGGCCCTAAATCATATACTATCATGTTATTCACCCCTGATATTTGAATTGGCCGCCCTCAGTCAAATAACAAAGGTCACACTATGTGTGATAATCATACATTGGAATTGGCATCTTTTTTCACAGCAAAATGCCTTAAATCTGTTGATGGTTATGTCATATTTGTACATATCAATCCCCACTAGCATTGCCGAGTCACTTACTTTCTGAGATGGACAAGGGGCCCCTTTTCATATCTGTGCCCAAGGGCCCAATGGTTCATAATCCATCCATGAATAGCAGCAGAGTGATGATCCTCTATGTGGTACTCTGATGCTGCTCGGTTGCATTCTGACAGCAGGTTATCACTGGGTCCATTAGATAGCCAAAACAACAAGAGTTTGGTTCCAAAATGCTATATCCTCAATTTCAATGAATTTTCATGTTGTTTTCCAAGTCATCTCATTGGTGTTTTTTGAAAATGGAGATACAGCCTTTTGGAACCATTCAACAGAGGCACAGAAAATATGCCGTATACAGTGTATGCCATAATAGCATCCCTGTGAGTATGCAAGCTGCTCCCCCTGCTTTTGTTACCGAAATGAGCCACTCTTGTGGGATTCTCCCCCATAGCTGTCATGTTTGCAGCCCTTCCACTCAGCCCCTCCACTCGCTTGTCCACTGGAGCACCTCTGACTCACCGGTCAGCACATTCAAGGCTGGGCTTGGCCACTGCTGGGTTCGACGTGCCCTTTCTAATCAGATGACCGCCGGCTGTTCTACTGCAGCTCGCCGGTCCATTTGCAGCAGGTGGTGATGAGACCAGGGTCATCCTGACATGACTCACCAGCTTTGTCATTTATTTATTTGTGATCAATTGGGAATGAATGATGTTTAATAATAGATTTTAGATAGCAATTCACTGCTCATATTTTTGGCAGTTAATTTAGTTGGAAACTATGTGTATTTTTATTTTAAAAAATTGAGCATCACTATATGAGAGTCATTTAGAGCTATGAGTTATGCTGTTTGTTTCCTTCATTAGATCCTAATTTTAGGCTTGTCTTAATTTCAACGAACCCCACTTTTGATGACGGGGCATGCTAAATATAAAGTCTGGCCTTCTTTTAAAGTGTCTTTCCCACCCTGTCAAACTCACCAGGATATGCTGAAAAACACAGCATTCTTCAGCACAATGATAGTCTTTTCACAAGCAGCAACTTCTGAAATGGGTCACAGATCTAGAAGTCATGGGCTATGTCGCGGCGCCCCTTCATCAACAGCAGCAGATGAGACAGCCTGTTCTCTCCCTTGCCCAGCCTCAAAGGCAGACAGGTCGACAGAAGTTTTCCCTCAGATGTTTGTCTCGTACGGGCCAGAGCGCGGAGGAGCAGCCGCGGCAGCAGCCTGATGCGTTCGCTCTCCGTGACTCCCGTCCCTCAGCTGACAGCCGGAGTCACCGGGGCTGCGGTGCATCATTAAGGCGCGCGGCTGACAAAAGAGCAGCCGGGCCGCTCTCAGACAGGCCCCCTGACAAGGCCGGCCGTGTCAGGCCCGAGGTCCCGCTTCCAAATTAGAAATAGCCGCTAACAAGAGTCGTGTCAGGAGCCCGCAGGACATGGTGTTTTGTTTGGACACCCCTCCATGACAACTTTGAACATTTTAATGACTTTATTTTTCTTAGGAGGGGGCCTGACATCCTGCTTTCCCCTCTGCACATTCACTCCAAATATTGTTTACCTGTCTTGTCTGTACCTCATTGTCATTGTTGTGCTCTACTCCATGTAGGCATGCTTTTGTGATGAGTGTTTTAGAGCTCCCTTTGATGCTTTTGACTCAGAGAGTCAACAAGAGAGAGAGAGAGAGAGAGAGAGAGAGAGAGGAGGCGTGAAGGATGGTGAAGATTTGCACTCTCGAAATACTCTAATTACGCACATTCGTCTTGAAGGCAAAGCCTAAACCTATTTTCTGCCTCATGGTAGTCATTTATGAGGCCAGCATATAAGAATAACCCATCCAGACTCTGTATAGCGTCACCATCATCACCTCCATCGTAATCTAAATATACACCTCCGCATAAGCACTCATGACTGACAAGAGATCCATTTCTGGGATGCATGTCAGTGAGTGTTGGTCCCTCAAAAAGCCATACTTTTCCGTAAGTGTCCCCCAGGGATTTATAAATAATCCTATTGCTATAGCATAATACCTCGACATGTTTTCGGTTTGATTTAGTGTCATCATTTCCAAAATGGCACATTGAATTATGCCCACTTTCATTCCATTTAATCACCCGAAACATCACTCCAGGGTTATGCATTATTCCTTAACAAAGCCGCAATCAAGGAATCTCCAGTAGATTCGTATCACATTAATGAAGCCCCACATTAGCATAATGCTATTAGTAATTACTCTGAATCAGCTCTGCAGAGCTCTCAGGGATTCGGCTAATTGGCCTGCAAATGAATCCCTGTTCAGTGTGGGGGCACCTCTTTCACTGTTTAGAGCAAAGCATGTCAAATCAACCCCCGAGTCCTGGGGGCTGGCTTATGGTATGAGAATTCCTTGTGTTGGCCATAGTGTTGATCAGAAGGTAAGTAACAAGGTAGGGTGGACCTTTGGACTACTGACTCCTGTTGCCTGACACCTGTTGTGTGGACACCAGAGTTCTCTTTAGCTGAATGTGGTAAGGATCCAGGATCCAAGTCGTAAGGATCCAGGATGCTTCATTGCCTCGGTACATCAGATGGGGGTCAGGCAGTCAGCCAGCATCACAAACAAGGCCTTGTCCATCACTTCCATGCACCGCCTTCACCTCACCAGCACTCAGAAATGCTCAAAAACGTTGGTCAAACACAGAGCACATCTGTCTTGTTGGTATGCAGTGTAAAGCTTGAGTGTGACAAAAGGTCACTGGAACACCATGAATGTCAGGGTCATTACAGTTATTGAGTTGTGAGTCGATGTGGCTTCAGATGAAAGCGTCTGCTTGAACTTCACTTTACTTTTACTTAACTTAAGAGCCATTCGCCCATTTTCTCACACTAAGGGGACTACACCTGCCTGACCATTACAAATAAGCAAGAAGTCCGGTTCTGCAAAGGATCTGCACTTTAAAGTGAAGCCCATCTTGTCTGAAACATGAGGTAATGCTTCATTTCAAATTACACAACTGTCTTTTATGTTGAAAGAAAAAAATAGGATTGACAATGTTACAAATGCAATAAGGATTAAGAATTATGTTCTGCCATTCTAATGATTTGGTAATGATTGATATAAACAGTCTTTATCTTATTAATACATACTTTATTCACATTGTACTGAATCAGTCAAATGTAAATTACATATTGTTCTTTCAAATCACCATAAATTAATAGACCATAAAGGCATTCAAAGGGAACGAAGAAGAGAAGTGGCCATACACATTTCAAAAGGGAAGATCCTAGAAACCTCCACAGCTTTCAGAACTGTTGGAAGTGAGCTCCATTATGCTGATCTGATACAGTCGATAGTAACTGTGGCTGGGAGGTGGAGATGTTAAACCGCTGCGGTCAAGCACATGGACTTCATCATGACCTTTACACTTCTGCATGTCCACTCAGCAAAGCTCTGGGGTTTTCAAAGCCATCGTACGCTCTCACAGTTGTGCTCTTTTTTTCTTGATGGACAGAAGGACAAAGGAGACCCTATCACATGGCACACATCTTATAGTCCGTCCCCTGAGGCCCGTGCAATAGTTCAAAGGTAGCAAATGGAAGAATGAAGGGGGAGGATTCAGATGAGTTGAAATATGTGACAGTCAGTAACGTTGTTATCCAGGAAAGCGCCATTCTCTTGATGGCCACCGTGGCTAAGGCCGCTCACTGTCTTGTTAATGTCAGCGTGAGTGACGAATCTCCCCCACTTACTAGGCTGCCCAGGCCTCTCGCACGCTCTCCTCCTCCACAGGCAAAGCACGTCAGGCACATTGCGCAAACTCATTATTATATTCAAATAATACTGTTGAGGCCATAGGGACGTGCTGTCTGTGTGTGACTGACAGTAATGATAGAGAGGGAGGTGTGTTAAATGGGTGTGGGTGAAAAAGAGTGAGCGAGAATAAAAAATATGACATAATCTAAAGCAATTTCATTGTTTGGTGATACTGCTTTGACTTGGTATTATTGAACACTGTGTGAGTTATGAGCTGAGATCTCCTTCGTGGTTTCGGCTGACCTCCAGTCCTCTCCCAGTTCACTTGCTCTTGTGTTTCTTAAACAATGCATACAGGACCCTCAACGTCGCCTTGACATCCTGGGACACGATGTCTACCGAAATAGAAAGATAAACAATGTGTCAAGCAGTGGCAGCTGGTTCGCATAAGAATGAGAACAAAAAAAAAAGACAAGAATGTTAGCAGAACATCGCAGCTTGATGCTGTATATATATTCAGCCTCGGGTCTCATGTAAAATAGCTGTATTTCTCTCACTATCCCAATCACCATCAGTCCCCCACACAAACCCACTGGGGATAATTGTCTTCTTCCTTGCCCCTTACACACTCAAAATCCAACAGTTTGGAAAGAAATTATCCCTTTGTCACAACCTCATATAGAAGTGGGAGCTATCTCATTTTTAAACTGCCACAGCTAAGGAGAAGAGTCAAAGCATTTAATCAAAGACAGAAAGGTCAGGAAAAGGTCATTTAGTTAAGTGTTAATTTAATGAGTCTGCTTTTAGGATTTATCATCCCCCTCTGGCTAAACTAATTACTTTATTCCATGAAGTTGTCACCCACATGTCCTGTTCAAAACGACTATTTCAATGCATGAGGTTACATGATAATTGAAGTAAGCGCTTAATAGGCTAATTCAATTTATGGCTTGCTTGTGGGTTAGTTTGCCCAATTTGTGTTAAATTCCTTGATTTAAGTTTCAACAGTCAACATTAAAATTAAAAAGTAACGCAGGCAGCCACTGCAACTAACACAGACATAAACACAACCAAAAGTGGGGCAGCCGTGGCCTACTGGTTAGGGCTTCGGGCTTGTAACCTGAGGGTTGCCGGTTCGATCCCTGACCAGTCCACAGCTGAAGTGCCCTTGAGCAAGGCACCTAAACCCCTCACTGCTCCCTGAGTGCCGCTGGTTGGGCAGGCAGCTCACTGCTCTGGATTGTGTGATTCACCTCACTGTGTGTTCACTGTGTGCTCACTGTGTGCTGTGTGTTCACTAATTCGGTTAAATGCAGAGAACTGAATTTCCCTCACGGGATCAAAAAAGTATATATTCTATTCTACATAATATAGGCAAAGCACACATAAGCATACAGATGGGAAAATACACACATACACACAGACTTTCTCCCATATGAGATTAGCATTTAGATCTTTCCTTATCTTGACTTGATACCACAATATCTTAGAGGCAAGCCACAGACACACTGTGACACATCCAACTCCCATTCATATTCATCACTTAGCTCCGTGCCCCTCCACAGAGTGACACCCTCCTTCCTCCGGGGGCCTTGACTGACTGAGCAACTCCCAGTGAATGATTATGACCTCTGGTGAACAGGGCCGTTAAGACCTGTGTGCTCTCCGATCCATGGCGCACGCGGCTAGCGCTACCTATCCCTTCACACATTTGTATTCAGAGGGAGTGATGGGGCTCAACACAACCGGTGGGTACAAATCAGCGTTTGCTTTATAAGTGGCGTGCTTCACAGCTTTGTAGCTCTCGGCTGGACAAACATGTTTACTGCTTAGCATAACACTACCTGAGAAAAATGACATGCCGGTGCCAAACTCAATGCCAGTGCCGAAAAGAATTGTTGCTACCTGCTAGCTGCAAGCTGTTACTCATGCGTTTCAAGCTCCTTGAACAAGAAGTGTCAACACCTAAATACAGAAGACCGCTTATAGAGAGTGGTGTTTTTCCTCACCTTGGGGATCAACACTGCCCACTTGTATGTCTCTGTCACAGAGTATTTCCAAGGCCAGAGAGACATTCTGTAGCTGCCAATCATAGACGGTCACATGAAAAACAAAACATATATCCTCATTAATGGAAGTACTTGGGAGTGGCATTCAATTATTGATGATATAGTATTTCTATTCATCAGTAATTTCTGAAGGGAATGGCTTGTAAGAGCACCGTATGTAATATCCATGTCATATATCTTTCAAGCATTTGGTCATCGTAAAGAAAGGTAGGACAGAGGATTAGAGAGAAGGTCACACTCCTAGAGCTTCACTTATGGCAAGGAGCCAATTATCCTTTGAGGGCTCAGAGGGTATAGGCACAGTTGCAGCACTGTCACAAAACACTCACCATTTCAGCGTCAGATGATGGATTGAGGCTGAAGTCGGAAAGGGGGATGAAAAAGCCCTCCAGCTGACCAATCAACAGAAGGAGCATGACACCATCTGCAAACTGAGCAAACCATGCGTGACTATGAGAAAACATGAAGTCTTCTGCCATGTAATGTAATTTCTCAAAGCATGTCTTTGTATGTTTGTGTGCATTTGTTTGAATGCGTATTTTGGCTCGCCTCTGACAGACTGTGGTGGCAAATTGATTTAAGGGATGAATGAAATACTAATCTCACATGGAAAAGTGTGTGTGTGTGTGCATGTGTGCATGTTAATGTGTCTGTGTGCATGTATCTGTCTGTGTCTCTCTCTCTATGTGTGTGTGTGTGTGTGTGTGTGTGCGCGCGCGTGTCTGTGTTTGTGCGTGTGCACGAGTGTGTGTGTATTTGTGTGTGTGTGTGTGTGTGTGTGGGGGGGGGGGGGGGGGGGGGATTGGTCGCTTCATACTTGCTTCTCCATCTCCGTCACTTGAAGACCGAGGGATGACATATTCTTGTTAACAAAATGAAGGATGGCCTTTTGGGGGTAAGAGAAACAGAGAATTAACCAGCATATAATATGTTCCTAAAGGATATTCAAAAGTAGTACAGGGTAGATTAATTGCTAAAAAAAAATATCACTGAAATTCATTAGCACCTGTTTGAATGCAGAGATCTTTTGTGGTTCAAGGAGCATGAGCTGATCGATATGGTCTCGCTCTACAGACAAAAGCAGAGACAAAGCAAGAGAGAAAGAAAGGGGAAAAGATCTTATCACAGCAACATTAATGCTACCTCACATCCCCTGATAGAACCGAAAAAAGAGAAGTCTTAAATGATTTTTTTTTACTCACTGTCAGAATCTTTTCCTCCCCCTGACACTTTGTCACCTGAGTCTTTATCTGAATCACTGTTAAGATGACAGGAAGGCGATAAAAGGTTTAGTTCCTTTAATACTGGGCCCAATGGAATGGACAGCGAGCTGAATTGAAATGTTGAAATTGAAATGGCCTACCTCCGACCCTCTGTGATGTGTTCGATGTGCTTATCTGATTTGATTCCACTTCTGTTGACCTGGGAGCGGAACAATATGTTTGTATGGGTATGATGTATGAATACAGTTCTTACATGAAGAATAGAAACTCTGATGTGTGTTGTGAGTCTCTGAGAGTCTTTATCCAGTTGCTCTATTGGTAACAGAATGTGTAGAAAATGAGCAGCAGTCTGCAGTTCTAAAGAAAAGGGAATAGTCTCTTTGAAACATTGTTATTATCTAAATATAAAATATAGCCCTGTGTGTAAGCATAGTAACACGCTGTTCATGTAAAGAAATATTCATTCATGGTTTATTCATGGGGGATAGTGAGTAGGCTCTGTTGCGGCAGAACTCTCAGTTTTGGGGTTTGCAGAGCGTACCTCAAAGCGGACGACCTCCACGCTGACGTTTGGGGGCAGCGACAGGTCAGGCTGGAGGCGCTTCACCATGGTAACCAGCAGATGAAGGGTGGCCAGCAGGTCCTTGCTGTGGATGACTGGACAAGAGGGCACGGAGGGAGCGCTGTTAGCACCAATAACGCTTCGCCAAAGACAAACACGCGTGACAAACACCAACATAATCCCAAATAAATGGAGAAAATGTGGCAAAGAAAACATCATCATTATCAATGAATGTCTTTTTATGTGATATGGATGATACCACAGTTTTGAGAAAACATTAGCTCTCAGTCTTTTGAAAGAGGATCCTAATCCAATTCACAACTATAATATGCAATTGTGATGTATTCTGGATGCTGTTTTATGGCTGCTTTGTCAACTTACGAGCAACGTTCCATTTTGCGTTCTCCTCAGTGACACCCAGCTTGTTGTTGAGGACCTCCATAATGATCCCCAGCTTCCGAACCTGGGCCTCTGTCGTCACGGCAATCTCCTCCACCGGCAAATGCTCATCGGCTAGTCTGCCTGAGATTCGCATGCATATGTCATTCTCAGAGAATAAAGGCATTAAGATTCTAAGACACGTGCAAACACACACAGCCCATATAAACATAATAGACATACATATTAACACAGCCAGAGCCACAGGCTTACCTAAGAGATGATGCAAGACCAGCCCATCATACAGGTCCTCCTCGAGGTTCAGCACTACAATGTGTTCTGGCTTCAGAGTGGCATTAATCCAGTCCACCAGCACCTGCAGCAAAACACACACACACACACACACACACACACACACACACACACACACACACACACACACACACACACACACACACACACACACACACACACACACACACACACACACACACACACACACACACACACACACACACACACACACACACACACACACACACAAACACACACAACCATACACACACAACCATACACACACACATGGCTCTGTGATCCACAGCAAGCAAACACTTCTGCTGCTAATAATCTTCCAAACCTGCTAGTCTGACCTTTACACTTATACCTGAAGTACTTTTCTCTGATTTAATATGGTATGGTATTGCACAAAGCTGTGCAACCCAGGTATTCATGCCTGTCTGAAGAAAATGTCAAATTGATTATGTTACAAAGCATGAGGGGTTACAGAATATAATCAACTATAGTCTTATGGGATACTGGCTAAGGATGGGAAAGCCTTTCATAAATTAATCAGATATGATAGGCTAAGTGTTATGAAAGACTGCCTTACAACAGCTGTCTCTATAAAGGAACATTGCCCACAGGTTATGAGGTAACAGCAATAGCAATTCATTTGGTTTAATTTGGCATTTGGGCTTATCATCGGCATTTTGTGATGGCCCATGAGGTGTAAGACCATTTTTATTACCTCTCTAAAAACCCTGCCATGAGAGGACAGGTGGAGATAAAGCTGCTCACTGTTACGCAAACTTAGTTCTTTTTTTGGTAAGAGGTAATAAATTGAAAGCGAGAACTTCCTTTGTCATCTATCTTATCAGGAGCCTATATGGCATGGTCACCAATGGGACCGGGGCTGATTTTAGGCCCTGAAGAAATTGGTCTCACCTCTTTCAGACGCTTCAGTTTGGGGTCATTTAGGCACGTTGGCTGAATCATCTGTCTCTGTTCACCTGCATTCAGAGATCATAAAGATCACACACAAAAATTCATATTCTGAGCTTGAAGCTCCAAGCAGCAATATCAGGAAGCATCCACATTGTTGTTGTTGGAGGTGAAAGCATATTTTAAAGAACATTCTGCCTGATTGGAAGACCAGTTTGACCCAGGGTCACTACACCTGGAGACATAATCAGGTTTAAGATGGAGCGAAGCATGGGACTGGAAACTCATGGCGGATGTCAGATGGCTACTGCAAGTTCCAAAGCGTATTATAGTGAGTGTGACTACGTTGAGACCAAACATGGTGTTGTATGGTGAGTTCTTTATTGAGCAAACTATTTCCTTTGAAGGTGTGAGGAAGCCTTTGAACGGAAGGCGTTAAAGTATACAGAACTGTTACTGGTCACAGAAGCAAGAGGAAATGGAAGGCAAACACACACAAGAACAGTGAAGATAGGTGTTAGAGGCTTTGCCGCAAAGTCAGCCACCATCCTTCTATTAGGTTTTGGCTTTCAAGGACAATCACTGAAAAGAGCTTGTAGGAGCCTGATAATGTAATAAATCCCCGATTATGTAATTATTACATTACTAATCACATTACTAATGACCCCAATAATGTAATAAAAAATTACATTTGAGTCCACTAAAACCTGATAATGTAATAACAAAGATCCTTAAGAACTTTTTTATCCGTCTCTGGTAATAACTTCTCTATAATGTAATATGTTTTGGCAGAGACTATTTGCACCCGGGTGTAAATAATGAACATTACTATTTACACCCGGGTGCAAATAATGAACATTACTATTTACACCCGGGTGTAAATAGTGTAATAATCAACATTACTATTTACACCCGGGTGTAAATAGTGTAATAATCAACAATACTATTTACACCCGATGTCTAACATCCATGCTCTCTGTCAATAGGCCTGTGTATTTACCAGCTCTACAGTAGGCTAGGCCTAATTTAGTTTTGAACAGTTTTTAGCTGTTTTGCCATGTCTGGGTTACTTGGAAGTGATTATACAAATATTAGGCTAATGAGTGGTCATGTGGTAGCTTTAAGCTACTTTAAAGAGTTGTTTTCTGAGTTGTCTTCCAGGCAGCGCTGCCACTGTTGACTTAGAAGCACTTAATCCTACTCCTAACCTTAACCCTAACCTTAACCTAACCTTAACCCTAACCTTAACCCATGCCTAAGCGCCTTCCAGGCAGCGTTGGGGGCTCAAAGTCAAAACACAACCTTTCTACTAACAACTACTGAAGCCTACTTCTACTTAACTGTACTCATAACTGAAATAAAACCAGTCAATCTTTGACAGGTTCAAAAAGCACAAACTCTTATTTGCCGCGAGGTAACGTCATCTAAGAAAAAAGAAGTCATCGTGCGTACTTTGGCAGGCAAAAAAAACCCATTTCATCTGAGATTCGAACCCAAGACCTCAAGCATGGTAACGCTGTAACTTATCCACTGTACTACACCCCGTTGAAGTCTAATGGGAGAATACTAATTATTGACTGACTTGTTGGGGTTGCTAGGTAACGGTAAACAAAACTAATAGATCGTATTTCTTGATTTTGCTTGCAAACGGACGGCTTTACCCGTTCACTGAATAAAGTTTGTGGAAATTTAGCACCACTTTCCCATCTCAAATATAGTTTTAAATATAGCCGCAAGCGGCGATGGCGGGCCCGAGCACCTGTGGTGCGGAGACCTGTGACATTTCGGAATCTAACAAAGCAACACGTGCGTGTTGGTGAGCATGTGCATGAGCAACACACATGCCCACCAAATTTGGTCAATTTTCCTGAATGTATGTGTCAACCACAACAGACAACACGCTAGGTGGCGCTATAGAGTCCCTAAGCCACACCCTTGGCCAGAGCTCTATCTTTGACTATCGATAGCAATAACGCACAAGCCCACCAAATTTGGTTCATTTTCGTGAATGTGTGTGTCAACCACAACAGACAATCTGCTAGGTGGCGCTATAGAGTCCCTAAGCCACACCCTAGGCCAGAGCTCTGTTTCTGACTAGCGGCAGTAATAACAAAAAAGCTCACCAAATTTGATTCATTTTCGTGAATGTATGTCAACCACAACAGGTAACACACTAGGTGGCGCTATAGAGTCCATAAGCCACATTCTCGGCCAGAGCTCTGTCTCTGAATAGCTATAACAAAACACATGCCCACCAAATTTGGTTCATTTTTGTGAATGTACTGTATGTGTCAACCACAACAAACAATGCGCTAGATGGCGTTATTGAGTCCTTAAGCCACACCCTCGGCCAGAGCTCTGTCTTTGACTAGCAAAAACAATAACACACGAGCCCACCAAATTTGGTTAATTTTCGTGAATGTTTGTGTCAACCACAACAGACAATGCGCTAGGTGGCGCTATAGAGTCCTTAAGCCACACCCTAGGCCAGAGCTCTGTCTCTGACTAGCAAAAGCAATAACACACGAGCCCACCAAATTTGGTTAATTTTCGTGAATGTTTGTGTCAACCACAACAGACAATGCGCTAGGTGGCGCTTTAGAGTCCTTAAGCCACACCCTAGGCCAGAGCTCTGTCTCTGACTAGCAAAAACAATAACACACGAGCCCACCAAATTTGGTTAATTTTCGTGAATGTTTGTGTCAACCACAACAGACAATGCGCTAGGTGGCGCTATAGAGTCCTTAAGCCACACCCTAGGCCAAAGCTCTGTCTCTGACTACCGATAGCAATAACACACAAGTCCACCAAATTTGGTTCATTTTCGTGAATGTATGTGTCAACCACAACAGACAACGCACTAGGTGGCGCTATAGAGTCCCTATGCCACACCCTAGGCCAAAGCTCTGTCTCTGACTAGCCATAGCAATAACACACAAGTCCACCAAATTTGGTTCATTTTCGTGAATGTTTGTGTCAACCACAACAGATAACGTGCTACTAGGTGGCGCTATAGAGTCCCTAAGCCACACCCTAGGCCAGAGCTCTGTCTCTGACTAGCGATAGCAATAACACATAAGTCCACCAAATTTGGTTCATTTTCGTGAATGTTTGTGTCAACCACAACAGATAACGTGCTACTAGGTGGCGCTATAGAGTCCCTACGCCACACCCTAGGCCAAAGCTCTGTATCTGACTAGCCATAGCAATAACACACAAGTCCACCAAATTTGGTTCATTTTCTTGAATGTTTGTGTCAACCACAACAGAGAACGTGCTACTAGGTGGCGCTATAGAGTCCCGAAGCCACACCTTAGGCCAGAGCTCTGTCCCTGACTAGCAGAAGCAATTCCACATGTAGCTGCCAAATTACATCCAATTTATAACCTTTTTTCTGCTTATAACACCAACTTCCTGTTTCGTAATAAGACGCCATAATTCAAACCTTCGCCATTTCGATATGCTTCGAAAATTCAAAAATCTGTTCGCAATTCCTCTCGGGCAACCCCTCAAGATCCTTTTACTGCTCATATGACATGATTTCGATAAACCGTCTAGGAGAAGTGTTTCAAAATACATGATGTGCAAAAATCATAATCATAATCATAACTCAAATTTGTTTAAGATTCACTATGTAGTGTAAATGTAAAAGTTGTTCAGATTTATACAACACATCTGCCTACCAAATTTGGTTCATTTTCGTGCATGCACATGTCAACCACAACAGACAGCGCGATAGGTGGCGCTATAGACCCCCTGAGCCACACCCTAGGCCAGGGCTCTGTCTCTGAGCATCAAATGCAATTCTACATATGCCTGCCAAATTACAAGAGTTTTGGAGCATGCCAAGTTGGTGAAACGGCCGCACGGGCTAAGAGGAAAAGAGAATAAGAATAATCTGAGCAAAAACAATAGGGCCTTGCACCTACGGTGCAGCCGCTGCTACAGCGGCCGCACCTCGGTGCTCGGGCCCTAATAATCCTAACTTGTTAGATTTAGGTAGGCCATCTCCTGCCAAGATGGTCCCGCTATGTTGGATAGCACGCATTTCAGGTTTGGGTGTAAATAAGAAAATGCCTCCATTCCACTATTTACACCCGGGTGCAAATAATCACTCCGATATGTTTTTTAATACATTTTCAATGGATTCAAGTGAAACATTTTAATTACATTACCGGGGTTATTACATTATCAGGGATTTGTTACATTATCAGGTTCTACAGAGGTGTAAAGAAGTTGTCTGAGGCTGCTGAAGACAAGCCAATAGTCATGGCTGAGGTGCTCACAGACTACTGAGGGTCATACTTTGGCCTGATTTGACTCAGATATACTGTAAGTGATATCCTGTCACTGTCCCAGAGGCTAGACATATCACTTGACCACAGAGAACACAAATGTGCAGAAGTAATTCTGAAGTGGACGATGACTTGCTGTCCAGTGAAGGAGACGGTTAGCCATCCACACACTCACCCCGGAGAGCCTCATCAGCACACTGCTCAAAGGCTCCTTCCATTTCTCTCCTAAAGAGACACAGACAAGAGTCTGATAAGCTATCACAGTTGATCTGAAATAAACATCATGCCACTATGACCTACAGCAAGAGGTCTACATATGAGTCAAATGGTGCTTTACGCATTTGTCTGGATAGATATACATTCAAAACGAAATACATTCATTTTTTTTTTTTCAAAGTACGTTTTCATCACAGTACTTGAGGTTCTAATGCAACAACAGGGGTTTTGTTGGTTGCCTCACTGTGATGTCAAAATCAGTTTTCCATCACCCCCAAACTGTCTTGTTCAAAACTCTTTTTTCCATTTCTTGACAAACTGTGTTGATAGTCCTTGTGTTGGTGTTCACTGTTTACATGTTGTCAAAAACGTCAAGCATCTTCTCTTCAGTTCAGTCCTATTTGCTGCAGTTGTCTAAACAAATATGCCTACCTTCAGTGAAGCAGCACCATGTGGACAGTGCAGACGAAAGGGATCCCTCCTCAGTGTGTCTTCAGACTTGAACTCAAAACAAAATGTTTTGTCCAGAAGAGTGAAGACACAGTTTTGACAGCAAAATAACTCTGACTTGTGTGGCAGAGCTGCAGAAACATACAGTGAACAGCCCCGATGAGGGCCACAAGTGTCTCAGTGAACATGTGATTATTTGACACGAAGGGAAGTTGTGGTTGTGAAGAGGCACACACTTCCTCTTTCATTTTAGTCACTCACCATATTTAGCTCATTGGGATTCACCATTTAGACCATGTTGAAATGAAAGCTTTTACTATCCTCCAGGCTTTTGACGATACAGACAAGTGGTACTTTTTCACAATGGTGATGAATGGACACATTGGAGCTGATAAGGGAGAATTCAAGTGATGAGT
Source organism: Sardina pilchardus (assembly GCF_963854185.1). Taxonomy (NCBI): domain Eukaryota; kingdom Metazoa; phylum Chordata; class Actinopteri; order Clupeiformes; family Clupeidae; genus Sardina; species Sardina pilchardus. The sequence continues at coordinate 7,355,442 of NC_085003.1, read as the reverse complement.
TACAACAGCACTAGTATGACAGAAAGGCACAAACACAAACACACTGACTGTCATTCACCACTGGCTTTGAATGTGGTGCCTTCAGAGCTTCCTGTTGTTCATACAGTATAGGCTGTCCCTTAATGAGGCTCTGCCATGTGAAATAGTGATAACGAGGACAATTCACCGCAGCCTGCATTTATTTTACACTGTACACATATTCATTTGAACCCCCTACCATATATGTTTAACCCTTAAAAATCATATTCTGGCTGCCCAAATCTATCTCTCCACTCCCTCTGTAGGCAAGACACTGCAGAGCCTTCACCCCCTCATTTCCTCCTCCAGCCGTACGAAGGGATGGGGGTAACCATGGTAACTAGGGAAATAAGCATGCACTAATACAAAAGCGAGGCAAAGCCTGGAAATAACTGCAAGTTAAATCTTTAAATCTAAACTTAAGCCATGGGAATTACATTTGGCGAGCAGACTCAGACTCCCTTAAAATAGGCTGTATTGTTCCGTGTAAATAAATCACGATTGTTATGTGGTGGGCTGATGTGTTTCTTTTTTTTTATTATTTCAGGACAAAAACACTGCCGAAGTAGACATTATCAGTCATTCAGCTCTCTTGCAAATCTGCTTCGCTCCATAGAACCGAAACTCATTTTGATATAGCTCTAAATAATTAACACAGAGTTCGAAAAAGCTTTTTTTCTTTTGGTTGTGGACTGCACTGGGGGTGAAATCCTGTCTGCCCAGTCTGCACAATCAATAATCATTTCACCCCACCATTCAACAGACACATTCTCAGAGTAAGGCAACATGGCAATTCAAAGCATTTGGTTTCTACATCAATATTGTAACGACATGGCACACGCATGGCAACATGAATGAATCATAAAAAAAAAACACACACATTCATAGTAATGACAATGTCAATAATTCTTCAGTGCATAAGGGCAGCGTGTTGAGGTCAAAACATATTCCAGGGAAGGCGGCACATTCTCCAAGGCGTCCTAAGCGGGGAGCTCGTTTGCATGACACCATTAGTAATAAATATCTGTCCATGTCGTCTGCCAATCAGGTACTGATGGTGGCGCTCCTGCAGCCTGACGTGACTCACTCAGCACATATGGGAGACGTGGAGGCGATGGATAGGATTTTCCATCCAAACCAAGACTGTGAAGCTCCAACCGTCAACTTGACAGCAGCGCACACACAATATTAGGCCGGTATGTGTGTGTGTGTGTGTGTGTGTGTGTGTGTGTGTGTGTGTGTGTGTGTGTGTGTGTGTGTGTGTGTGTGTGTGTGTGTGTGTGTGTGTGTGTGTGTGTGTGAGAGTGTGTGTGAGAGTGTGTGTGAGAGTGCGTGCGTGTGTATGATGTAAAGTGTGTTTGATTGCGGGCATACGTCCAGCAGCCCAGAGCGCAGGATAAAGCTCCATGATCTAAGCTCCATCTGGTGAAGGCACCAGGCAGGCTCCTGCCACTTCCGTGTGCTGAGGGGCCATCACTCGGAGTTCTTGTAGTTGGTGAACAGGTTGTAGAGGACCCTCAGGGTGGACTTCAGGTTCAGGTTCACAACATCTGGCACAGAAGAAAAAAAACGAAAGAGGAATGAGAAAGAAAAAAGAAGAGGTACAACAAGAATAAATTGTCGATTTGGTTCAATCACAGGCCTATTATCACCCCATCATGACTGGGAATTGAAGAAGACCACAAATTATATGCCTAATGATAGACAGGAATCATCTGTCCAGGAAATATTGCTATAAATGGGGCATATTTACAAAGGAACATATTTGATATCTGTCAGTTTTAACACTCCATGCTCCTTGTTTGACATAAGAAGTGCTAGGGCTCCCCCAGCTGGACAGCAATGATATGACATTCAGTCCTGTTTCAAACAAATCATAACACATGAGAGAGTAAAGCTGTAATACCCTCTGGCCTTGCTTTGGGCTTCTTCAGACCTCCGTCCTGCATAAGCTCAAAGGCGAAGGCCACGTTGTGTACCTGAGGGAGACAGAGGGCAGGATGTGTGTTCAGCCCACTGGCTTGGAATGAGCAGAGACAATTCGATCCTTTCTTAGAAGATCACATTTTGTACTTTCTTCTCAGTTCAATAGACACAGTGGAGTGGGAGAGCATCATGCTTGCAGTTCCAGACCAGAGGTTTGATTCAGGGGTCAAAACGTCAGGGATCAATAATTATAAATCTGAATAAATAAACTAGTAATAAAATTACTACAACGTATTATTATTACAACTAGTTACATCTGTAATGTCTTTAAATATATATTATTAAATAATTACTATAACTGATGTTCTTAGGACGGTGCATTGCTCTGTGTTTTGTAAGTAGGCAATGTATATATATACTATAAGCTATTAGCTTAAAAAGTGTCTGCTAGTAAACATAATAATGTTTTAGTCCAGAGGGTTTCATCAGTGACAATGTGCATGTGTTTTGGTGACTCCCTGAAGGGTGAATAGTGGTCATATGCTCCCATCAGGCTGTGCTAAAACACAAGTGAGCTTTCAGAATGATGCCAAATGGACTCGTACGATTCTCTTTCATCTCCAAAATAGAAACAAACAAAAAACAACAAAATCCAGAGCCTTTTAAGATATCTAAATTCGGGTTCTTGCCCAGAAACAAGAGCCTTTTAGTTTCTGGGTATAGCTGGTAGTATACTGGCATACAGATACACATACTGTATACAATAGCCACATGTGGTGAAGGGGACATGCATTTGAAGTCTGGTTGCGACTAGACAATATCATCATTTAAAAACACTTTGAGGGAGAGTATATATTTCACATCTGCCCACACACCAACAAGTATATATTCAGATTACAGCATGTACCCAATAAATAATGCATAAAAGGCTCCAGCACAGATAGCATGACAAGAATAGGCACATCAAAGAGCGCACCAGCCCCAGTGTCACACTTACTTTCTGCTCAAAGCTCTCAGGCGTAAGGTAAAAGTTATACAGGGGAACAAAGTAGTCTTCCAGGAGCCCCATCAACAGCACTAGATAAACACCATCTGCAAACTGGACACAAGGGCGGAATTCAATTCCTCCAATCAGACACTAAAATAAACACTTGCCTTAGCAGTCTAAGAAAGAGCTGAACCTGAGAAATGCATCGTGGGTGGGTATTATGTAGTATTATATTTCATAAGTTAATGTTTGAGCATGATAATTACATAATTGCGTAATTACATATTATTTATGGCAAAACATCAGAGCCTCTGAGGAGAAAGAGGGATTTAATATTAAGGCATGGAATATTCCATTCAGACTTTTGCAATTCTGTTACACATTTCGTACAGCTACAGGAAATGATTGACAGCCAGAGAACAGTGGCATTTTCTACAGAGCAAATTGATTGTAACCGGTGGCAGGCCATTTTGATCTCAACGGGTGTACTGCAGTGAATGTACCTGTGACTCCAGTTCTGTCACCTCCAGATTCAGCTTGTTAAGGTGCTTATTGACGAAGGTAATGAGAGACTGCAGAGAGGAGCAGAGAACACAGTGTACAGTACAGTACATGCACGTATTGGCTCTGGCACCCTGCACACTCACACATTACACAATCTGGCCTTTCTAAATACAGATATTATTTCACAGGTTTCATTGAGCTCCGTGAGAAGTACAGATAAATGAATTTAACCGTAAAATAACATGTTACCGTCTTGACGACGTTGAGCTTGTCAGGGGCATGATCCAACAATGTGTCAAAAGCATCCCTCTCTGAAATGACAAATACAAATGGCTGAGTATTGATGGGAGATTTTATGAATTTATTATCACTTATCTGCCTAATCAGAGTGAAATCAACTAAAATGTATACAAATAATAATGCTGGTAAAATGGATGACTTACCAAATCTTCCCATCATCATCCTGCAAAATACAGTTGAAGAAAAATATCACATGTTACAATAGGTATTAGTAGGCTATAAACATATATGCATTATTACTGCCTAACCTTGTCTTGACTATATGAGGTCTGTATGGATTTATATTTACTGCCACTAGATGGCAATGTGAAGAGCAAACACTTCAGAAATGTGCAGGAGATCTCTTACTCTGTTATTGTGACTAGGATGTGCAGTAGAAGATACTGTATCTAATTCTGTTGTTGTGAATAGACTGTGCAGGAGATATCTAACTCTGTTGTTGTGAATAGACTGTGCAGGAGATATCTAACTCTGTTGTTGTGAATAGACTGTGCAGGAGATATCTAATTATGTTGTTGTGAATAGACTGTGCAGGATATATCTAACTCATGAATAGACTGTGCAGGAGATAGGCTACACTGCTGTTGTGAATAGACTGTGGAGGAGGTCACTTACTCTGTTGTTGTTGTGAGCTCCTTGGTCACATGGGAGGTGTGTAAGAGGCCCTCTTTTTTCTGCAGGAAATGTTTTGATTTTGAGTCAAATGATTTATTGATGGAGGACATAACTAGGACCTGCTTTGTTATAGTAAGTATGAATAAGGCATGTGCTGCTATGGCTGCTATCCCTAACACCACCAGAATGTGACAAAGAGAGTTTACAACTGAGTGAAATTATCATCTTACAACATTTCGAATCAATTTCAGACTGGACTATTAGTGCTCCCCACCTTGACCACCACCACCTGGACGGACACGTGCTCTGGGAGTCTGATAGGAGCCTGAAAGTGCATGGCCAGGGCCACCAACAGGTATACAATAGCAACCAGGTTCTTCGAATGGATTGCTGTGAAAACATATATTCAAGATCGAGCAAGTGAGGACGATGATGAGACATTAGGCCTTTGGTAATTATGGACTTGATAAAATTGTGCAGGTGAGTGCCCCTTGTTGGGGTTCTATGGAAGCATATACAGTATGTAGCATAATTCAAATGGTAATGCATTTTGTATTTGCAATTCAGAATGTCATTGCATTATGCAATTGACAATTCATTATGCAATTTAATAATTCATTTACAAATTCAATATTCAAAGTTTATTTTAATATGCCAAGTGGCAATGAAATCCTCGATTCAATTTGAGAAATGTCTTGCAAAAAAAATAGAGTGAACATTTTGTCAATTCTTTTGAGTACAAATGGAAAGAAATAGCGCCCCTGTGATTGCAATGCACTTCGCCACGCTCCATGTGTTGATAAATTCCAAATGACAATTCGATCCGTAAAATGCATGGCAAACTATTTATGCAATCAATCAGCGAATCACGTCTACATGCTACATATATGCTTCCATAGGGTTCAGTCTAATAGACAACAGTATGTCTTGTCTGTATTTCTTACATCATGCGCTGAACAGTGTTAAGCTTTACATGTATGGCATTACAGGACATGTGTTGGCATTACAGAAGCTACAACAGTACAGAAGCACATTTCTGCAAGGTTGAGTGGATGCTCTAGCAACAGAACTAGTGGCCTTTCCTCTTTGGCCTCCTGATGTCAGTGTCTATCCATGAGTGATGTATGTGTGTGTAGTGTATATTCAAATAGTCTTGGACTCACAGTCCACGCCCCACTCGACGGACCAGCCCTCAGGTCTGAGCACATCGTTGACCGCCTCCAGCACCGTCTGCAGCTTCTGTTTTTGGCCGATCTCCGACTGCGTCACCTCGGCCACGTTCAGCTTCCGCTGGGACAGCTTCTCTGTGGAAGAGCTCACGGTTAAGGTGTCACTCTCTCACAGATCTGCAGCACTACGTGGGTCTCAGTTCTCAGTTCTCTTCACAAAGACACACACACACACACACACACACACACACACACACACACACACACACACACACACACACACACACACACACACACACACACACACACACACACACACACACACACACACACACACACACACACACACACACACACACACACACACACACACACACACACACACACAATAAAGTTTGTTTCAGTTATATTCATAGGTCCATAGCAAGCCTCTTGTTATGGCAAACAACGCTTACCACAGTGATGGAACATTTCCATATGGGAACTTACCAAATAACTTCTGGAGCACCTGTCCATCATACAGATCCTCCTCCAGGTCCTTCACAATGATCCTCTCTTCCACCAGCTCACTATTGATCCAGTCAATAAGAACCTGTGGTCAAAGTAAACAGGAACTGTATCACACATCAGCAGACTGAATGAGCCAAACAATCATTATTGTTGGCTGCGTTCTATACTGTTTCAGTCTGAGATGAGACCTGGGCGCAACTTACTTTTTGAAGGTCTTTAAATTTGGGATTTTCTCTTGAGCTGGGATCCAGTATATTCCTTTCAGCATTCTCCTCTACACAAAACAGATAAAAGACTGAAATAAATCTGCTGCAATTACACTCCTCTTGATAAGATGTTATGCTGCTGTGAGGTTATGGTACTGGTAGTGTCTGTGAATGTGAGCACTACCAATGATTGAGATAAAGTGTAATTGCTGGTTGTTGATAAAGTATCTATAAAGTATCTATCAATAAAGTATATATCTATCTATCTATCTATCTGATGCTGTATTTGCGTTTTCCATGCTGTTCATTCGATAACGCTTAGTGTCTTATATCTTCATCCTAGTTGATGTGTGTGCGTGTGTGATTACCCTTATTGGTATGATGATATGTGACTACCCTTGAGTCACCTTGTATCTGTATTCTTATCTGCGTTCTGTGCTCAAGTCTTATTCTCCAGTCCAATAAATGGCCTTTCTGGTCAAAGGTGATCCCTGTCTGCCAGCGTGAATGCTACAATACTGTGCAGAGAGTCTGCTGCCTTCGCTTGAGTCATGAGCCGCCATGAACTCCCACCCTGTTCTGAGAATTCACTCATCGCCATGTGACTCAGAGGTGACAGCAAGGGATCGGGGAAAGGAGCTGTGCGCCGAGTGAGTCCCACCCCGCCACTCCCACATCCTCGTGCACCGCGGCTAGTACTTCCTCCCTGTTATTCACTGTCACTCATCTGATTCTGTGACATTACAGGTTTTGAGGAAGGAATGGCGAGCATTTTTAAACAGGTTTCAACCATTTACCAGCTGTGTAATGAGTAAGGATCACAAATGATGTGAAATGATTTCGCATCAGCTGTTTTTCTGTTGGATTTCTCATTTAAGCAGTAGTAGTTAGCATTTTGTAGAGCGACAGATAATTATAGAAAACAGTTAAGATAATCTATCAGCAAACACCAACTACTTCCGCAGAATTTCTAAGCCTTCATCACTGGCCATTCGGTGGGTCCAGCACTGGGCTTTACTGGCGGGAGAAGTAGATGCTGACCGATTGATTTATAGACAGGGGAGCGTTACCTAGCAACGTGTCCTCTGGGAGCAGCTCGGCACAGGAGGGCTGCATGGATGCGATGATGGCATTCTTCCCCTCCTCCTGAAGGTCACTCACTATTCACACACACACACACACACACACACACACACACACACACACACACACACACACACGCACACACACGCACACACACACACACAGAGAAAAAAACAGCAGTGGGTCAAGGCTTTCAAAAACAGAAAAACACCACCAAACACATGACATGCGATTGAAGGTTGTGAACTGTACAGTCACAAGAATTGTGCAATTTCAGCGTAATATGGCAAAAGATTTCATCTTACATCAGAAACATTCAGTTGTACTATTTATATTCCATTGCAAACAAGCATAGGCCTACTGTGTATAATACCACTGAACGTGCTTAAATTATATAACACACTTTAACATTATGGCTTCCCATGAAATATGTTTTCATGAGCAATTTTCTCAGTATGACACAGAAAAGGGGATTTTTTCATCTAGTGGTCTGATTGAACACTTGAATAACAAACAGCCGTTCTCCCTGGTGATGATGGAGATTAACATTGCTGTTGTTCACCCTGGTCCTAGTGCCCTTCTACATCCACTGGATCCATCTCTGCATCCATCTGCATCTTCCCCAAGTGGCGGCAGCGTGCTGGCCCAACCAGAACGTCAGAGCTGAGAGCTAATCCATTTAGCTCCTGTGCTTTCTGAATTACCTCTCTGCCAATGACCCCAGAGAGGAGAGGAGATGAGAGGAGAGGAGAGGGGAGGGGAGGAGAGGAGGAGAAGGAGGAGGAGAGGGGAGGAGAGGGGAGGAGGGGTGTAGGAGTAGAGCTAACATCTGTCATAGATGAGAGAGAATGTGCAACAGCACCCCACCCAGATAGCCATCACTGAGTGACATCAGAGCCACTTCCTGCAGCCAAGCCACTTCAAGCACAATCACACTAGATGGATTTCCCCCAAATGACTCTATCTGTGGTCTTGGACTTCAATCAAAGACCCAGAGTCAAGTGCAAAGATGCACCTATGCTGGTTAAGTCACTGGACATAACAGGTATCAACAATGTCTAGTTGAGGCTTTTAATGTCCACAATAATACTTTAGAAAGAAACATGATTTTGTTAGAGAAGAAATGATCCTTTCCTTCCTGCTGTTCCAGATGCCTGCATACATCAGTGATAGCCATCAAATTACCAGATCTACACAGCTACACATGCATTTCCTCTGTAATTGCTGCACTTTAATTTGGCCTTATAATGCCATGCTATTTCTGGTCATGCAGATGTATGGATTCTACAGGGAAAAATCTCAAATCTGCGTAAAAGAACACAATTTTAGATCATACATTCACACCATTAAAAAAGATCAGTGGAAAATAAACTGCATGAATCACTAATGATCTAACCAACATTAGATTGTTAAATATCAAGCCACTGTAGTGGACAGTGCAAAAACACTGATGTACGATTCTATTTACATTGAGCGAACACACCGATCCATAACATGCTGTAGTACAACCTCAGGAGACCCTCAGGGATTTACCCTGCACCACAGAGCAGACCTGGCTGAAGAAAACACACACGTACACAGACACACACACAGACACACACACACGCAGTCACTCACTCACACTCCTAAACTGATACTCTACCTTGTTTCTTTCGCTTTGTCCCACATAGAAAGCCCGCCATGTCCCCAAAAGCGTGTGTCTGCGTTAGTAAAGAGACGGTGTGGGTGTGTAGCCGGGTAAGTATGGCTGGGAGTGGAGTGGAGTGGGGAGGGAGGGGGTGGAGGGGAGGGGAGGGGGTATACGGGCAGTAAGGGGCAAGGCACCGGTGAAAGCGTCATCTCGTGTTATTTCGGTCACTTTCACAACCCCCACCCACCGTGCTCCTGTTACAGTGGGGAAGTGAGCTGATGGAGGGGAGTGCACTACTGGACAGGCAAGGGGACCTGCAGCCCTGAGGATGCCATACTGACCCCACCGCACCAGAGTGGAGACAGACACTACCTGCAGGTATTGTACCTTGACGCAAATCCAGATGTAACTCTTGTGCTGGGTTCTGATGAGGTTTTGACTGTTATGACAGACATAGAAAATTACCTTTGCTGGTAAGTGTTTGGCAAATGTTTGCGCATGGACTGAATCAAACAGGAACATGTATGTGAGAATGAGAAAGGGAACAACATGATGCACCCACCACCGCGGGACAGAAAATGAGGAAATGCTGATCTTACAGGTAAAATGAAAATTTAGAGATGATACCACTGCAAATAGAGCGTTTGAGATTTCAGTGTTTTGATTGGGATGAGAACTATCTCACTATTCTCAATTGAATTGTCTGACACAGATCCTGAGTACACACTGTACAATTTCAAATCAGATTTGCCGCAATCGCTAATCAATCCTGTTCAATGCCTTGCCTCGGTTAAGACCCTCTGTTCCACCATACTCTGCAGTCATAATGAAAAACCATTTTCATGTTCAAGTCCATTAGCAGAACAGAGTGACTTATTGACTGCAGTAGCTCTCAAGGCACACAGAGTGTGCCACCAACAAACTCGTGCACGCACACGCACACATCTACACACACACACACACACACACAGAGAGACAGAGAGAGAGAGAGAGAGGGAGAGAGAGAGAGGGTGAAAGAGAGAGAGAGAGAGAGATTTTACAATGTTACTACACTGTTTCCCTTTTCCTTGGGGGGCATGTTTTACTGTGGCACAGATATAAATACACTCTTAGTGCTGGTGAGGTGTGTGCAACCTCAAATTTAGCACGGGCTATTTCAGACAGTGTGCTGGATATGTGCTGGAACTGACCAACAGACACACAATACTTGCCGACAAGTCTGGGATAAACATCTAAACCCATGCCATGACTCAGAAAAGCATTACATTATGTTTCCTGTAAGCTATTAATGTTTTTTTTAACCATAGTCTGAATTAAGTAGTTGGGTTTATAATTATGACTATGAGTTTTCTATAGAAGTAGAGACAGTGTTTTATTGTAAAAATATGTTTGGGTATAAAAACAATATTGCAAGTCACTCACGAGTTCAATATCAATAGCAGCTGCATGGTGGCACAGTAATGATCTGTGTACTGTCCACACTTGGACATGCATAAACAATGGTAATGAATAAAGCAAAATGTCTCATGTGAACAAGACTTCCAAGGACATGAGAACATCTAGTCTAATGTGTATTGCCTTAAAGCCAAAGTGTAGGCCCATCAACATGCTAGTGTTGGAAACGTTTCTCAATCGTGAGTCCCCAGACACTATTCACAAAGTGAATGAGTCTGGTTTTAACCACGCTAATAAGGCCATGCAATGTCAATGCAAACACTAATCACAAAATCATGCAGTATGATGGACCTGTGACTTTTCTTGGTCCTCACAGGCAACACAAATAATGACACTGTACTTCCCTTGTCACCCTTGGCAACAGGTGGGCATACACAACAGTAAACCATCAAGAAACAGAGAAGTGAGACATTTCTCTTGGCAGGGTGGGTGTTCATCACAGATGATACAGATCACATCACCACCAAGAAATCAGATGCTCCATTTTGTGTAGCAGACCAAAACAAAAATATGCAAACATTCATTGTACAACAATAATAATAAAATACATGAATTTGTAATAGACCATAATGTGCATTGTGATAAATGTATAATAGCATGTTATGACACAAGTTCAGAGTTGAGTGATAATTTGAAATATATCAAATTATATCCATAATTATATAGCCTATTAATATAATAACTTAAACAGTTCCTACAGCTATTTTAACACTATACTTTCAACAAATACATTTGAACAACTTACTTTTGAGAGTCTGTGTATAGAAAACTGTGGAAAAACTCAGAGACACTAGGCTTACTGGAAGCTGCTATCAGGATGCTTCTAGGAGTGCTTGACCAAAAACAATGACTTGCATTTGAATAGAGTGCTTATCACTCTTGGACACTGTGCAACGCTACTCTGCTACCCGCTACTTCCCTTAGATTATCAGTCAGTAAAATGTGTAAAACTAATTTCAGCTTTAGCTGCATGTCAGTAGTTAGATACCTTGTCCTTGGTTTAGTAAACAAAAATAGTACAATTAAGTTACATTTTATTCTTTTTGTTGCTCGTTTTTTTGACTGGATAAGGAAACATGTATCATTTGTCTTATAGGCCTATACCTCATTATTGACTGCAAGAGTACTAGGTCTATCTCTCATCGCCAGGCTACTGACTGGCACCTCTCAAATAAAATCTAGCTGACCTTCAGAGAGGAAGAAGACGTCTTAAGAGCTGACAATAAGAATTTACTGGGATTCCTCAACAATTAGCACTTCCATTTAACCTCCTGACCCCTCCTCCAGAACCCCTTATATGGAAAATAACAAACAAACGAAAACGAGTGAAGGAACACACACACACACACACACACACACACACACACACACACACACACTTGCAGCTGTTCACATAGTCATTGAAGGGAAGGGGGATGTCTGAGATTTTAAAATAGTTGCGTAAATAAATGGCTGGAATGAATGAAGTAGCCTTGCTCGATAAAGGATCCAGCGTCAGAGTGCGTTAGTTCACAACAACTTTTGTCAAGTTTGAAAATTGAACTCAACCAGGAGCAGCAGGCCTACACATGATCTAAATAACCTTGAATTCCTGGCATGGGTAACACATAGGCTATTTCTGTTTATTATAGCATGTGGAATGTATGTCTGCTTTCTTTAATCCGCACTTTTTGCTTTCACTGACAGCTGACAGACGAAAATGTGGCTGCTTTTAAGTCGTAAAGGAGGCTAGCATGTATATCCTTAGGTAAAGTTTATAAAGAGAAAATAAAATGCTAAAAAATAATCTGACAGTCGTCTTGCTTTCACACACAAATAGCCTACCAGCTGGCTAGACATCACAGACGCAAATTGAAGTGCAGCTTGTGCCGACAATGTCTCTTGCACCAACATTTGGCTCGACTGAGTCATTGTCTTCAAAACCAAATTAATTCGTATTGTAGTCTGTAATCTGATTTAGGCTACTGTAGACTCCTGCGGTAGGCTACGTAATCTAGGCTATTGTTCATGAGAGAAGCCCGAAAAAACAACATAACTTGAATATGTCACATGGCTTCCATGACCGCTGAAAAAAATAGGCAATAGATATTACCTTCTTTTGACTTTTTCTTTCTGGCCAACGTGCCTCCCAGCTTCCCAAGGAATGATTCGTCCTTTTTCATCTTGGCAGACTGCATCGCGGATCTGGTCGGAGTTGTGGACATTCTGTGGCGGCGATTCGGGGCCAAATGCTGGTTAGATAGGCAAATACGCAAAGCAAGGGATTCCGTTGTTTTGTTGTAACACCTGGAGCACCGGGGCAGGAAAAGAGGACGGGGCGGACAGCGGACACTCCAAACACACCGATGGACAACAATGGACCAAAGGGAGAGGACCAAATTAGAATCAATGGGCTGTGAATCACTAAGAGGAGGTAGCTGGTACCTACCCCACAGCGCCAGTCTATGGTGGGATGTCTGCGTCAGATAAACGCAATGTGCCCTAAAGACTGATATGGCACAATTTCATAACATTCAAGATCATAACAAACAACTATAGATTTTACATCATTTAATTATCATTCAGGGCAGAATATTAGCGTTAAAGTCGTATGCACTGTTGTCTAATCATAAGTGACAAAGTAACCTAAGAGTGTAACTCTGCATAATATCTGAATAAACAAAATCTTCTTACCAATATTTCCAGTCTTCACAGTGACCTGACCATAAAATGTCTCATGTCCAAAATGTTTCTGTTTAATGCAAGACCAGAGGAAGTGTTTCACAATCGTTACAAGTGACAAATGGGAGGTGTTTTTGCAAATCATTCTTTTGTGTGTGTGGTAATAGTCACAGTCAAAAACATCCAATCAACATTACCAGGGAGACAATGCAGAAACAGCAGTTGGTATGAATATCTCTTTAATGTAAAAAACAACAAAATCATAAAAAAGAGATGGTTGTCAGTATTGAAATGTATCAAAATAATACTGTGATGGCTTCATTGGTTTTGCTCCAGAGATTTCTTGCCGGCAACTGTTGAAGAGTACAGACACACACAACTGGAAATTACATTTTTTTTCCAAACAAAATGTGAATGAATCATGAGGAAAGTGAGTGAGTGGTTATACCCGAGGTGTGCAGCATTCCCCACTTCATCTCCAGTCTCCTCCTCTCTCCCTCTATGGCCTGCACAGCGTCCGGGGAGAGAGCCCCCTGGGGCCCTAGGGCAGGGACTGGGTCCCCCATCAGAGAGGCCGCAGTGGCCCTCACTAGGGCCTGATGCGATTCCTAAAGAGCATCAGACAATATGGGCACTCAGATTTAGGGATTCGAAAACTCAACACATCCTGCCATGCATAAAGGCCAACGTCCACTGGCGAAGACAGTCACGTCTATGCATTTGACGCTATTGGCGTGGCGCAATCTTTGGTATGGATGTGAGTAAGATGTCATCAGTGGGTTTTACTCAGTTAAAAGTAATGGAGTTTTAATGTTGGTGTCAGACACACAAACACACAAACACAAACACAGACAGACACAGACACAGACACAGACACAGACACAGACACAGACACAGACACAGACACACACACACACACACACACACACACACACACACACACACACACACACACACACACACACACACACACACACACACACACACACACACACACACACACACACACACACACACACACACACACACACACACACACACACACACACACACCTGTAGCAGGGCCAGTGTGTGCCCTAGTGCAAGACCCTGTAGCAGGCTAGTAAGCTGTGCCCACGCTGCCTCCTTCACCCTGCTGTCCTGTGCCAGGACCTGCAGGACCATCCCGGGGTTGTGCTGGTATGCCATGGGCAGCAGTAGGCCCAGTACAGAGTGCAGCAACCCGGCAACATCACTGGGACCCTGAAGAGCAACATTATAAAGGCTTTATCAAGCACACAGCCATCGGGGACAGTTGTATTTCTTCATCAGCTGAGGCAAAGGACACAAGGTTTCACATCTCTGCATTCCCTAATCTGGTGTGAATGCTTGTATTGTCCAGGTTGATATATATAGTATTTTGTATCTATCGTGCATCACAACTTACTTTTAAGATAATTTCTATAAAACGAGAATTGATCATACTATGTCTGTAATGTACCATGGCTTAAAAAGCTGAATATTAAGTGATATACTGCCAACTCCAGCTAAACATTAGGTTAAGTTTTTTGAACATTGTGTATTAACTTTGAATTTCTGAAATAGAATTGCTTTGTTTTCCGTTTAGACTTTTCTTAGAGTGTCGATCATTCTCTAATAACTATATCAGGGAAGTCATGAAATTTAGTATGGTCTGCCAGAAAACATCTCTATATATAAAAAAAACATTATTAAGACCAAAGAAGCCACAACAGAAGGAGCAGTCAATTGTCTTTCCAAGAAACTGTGTGACAACTTGAAACAGTTACTTAAACAGTTACTTACTTGCTTCAAGCACACTGAAACATGGTACTGGGATTTTTGGAGTTTAGGCTCTTTACTGCAAATCTGTACCAAGAGGACTCTCCTATAGTTTTGAAACGAAACAACTACACAATGAACACACCTTTAATGGATACAATTATTGCACTACAGTATCTAACATTAAATTCTGTTTTGAAGTATTTAATTCAGCAGAAAACTAACTGCATGTATTTGATCACAGCATTTTTACCACCACTGAAATATATGACCCATGCTTTGTTGTAAAACTCACCCATCGTCTGAGTCCACCGGCAACTCATCATCACCAACCAATACTACCAGAACCCTGAGCATAGGCCAAGACGAGAAAAGCATCATTGCAGTCATGTGTAAGCAGTCAAGTGGTCATTCCATCTTGTTTCATATGGTGCTAATAAAAGAGCAATACTGCATTCCTACACATTATGCACACCATCACACCGTCACAGCACGAAAACAGCATACCTGGACAACAAAGACTCAAGTGATGCAAATTAAACTGGAGCATACCGGTCAGTGGAGGTTAGTGCATGCTGAACAGCAAATTTCACAGCCAGAGATATATCTGGCACCAGTGCCAAACCATTGCGGATCTAAAAGAAAGTCACCAGCAGCTTTAGGTTCGACAATCAAGTCAGATACATATAAAATGCTTCCAAACATTAGTAAGTTATGCTAATATAAAATACACCAAAACATACTGTAAGTAAAAAGCAATAAGTAGAACAGACTTTCATTGGCTTAGCAATGTGGCATATTGTCTCAGAAAATGCATATACTGTAGTTTACTGCTTCATATGACCAAACAAATGCATTTCAGGGAATGTTAGATACACATAAAGTTCTGGAAGTTCAAGAGAGTGGAAACCATCTGTTGCAGGTCTACCACATTATGTGGCACTGTACATAAAACATATGTACATTAGCTTAACTAAACAACATGTCTGATAAAATACCTAATAAAATATTTACATGTTTATAAAATGTGAAAGATGTGGGCCTGTGATAACATACAGCTAAACTAAAACCTTTTTGGCGTCTCATTTGTTCACTCTTTGCGATGCTATGACTGTTGACTTACAGTGGAAAAATTGAACAGCTCATATCGAACAACTCACCTCTTTCTTATCCACTTGGTCCAAAAGTGAGATCACCTGCCGGAGGCTTCCCACCACCCTCTCATCCTTCACATCTCCTTCATTGAGCTCATCTCTGGAAATAATGCAAATATCACACTGGCACTATGAAAAAAACAAAAGAAATGATAAAGGTCCGCACACTGATAGAAGCTCCCAAACGTTTATTTAGCACAACGTTTCGGACCAACGTTGTGCTAAATAAACGTTTGGGAGCTTCCATTAGTGTGCAGACCATTATCATTTCTTTTCACTTCTTTTTGGTCCAGCACCTGTACAACTGAGATGTGTGCGCATTCTCTTGTTTTTTGATACTTTGAAAAAACACTCTCATGCCTTATTGCAGCACATTCAGAGCATCAACATAATTACTCACCTAAGTTTCTGCACTGTTCCGATTGAAGAGTGGGATGCATCCACCAAGCACCGACAGCCCTGTGGCAGGGAGTCCTCCCCACCAGGAGGGAGCGCAGCAGCTGTGCAGACTGAAGGGGCTGTCCTAGGTAGAGGCTCAGGCCAGACCACTTCCTCCTCTGTCTGCTCCTCTGCCTGTTGTCCAGTCACCTGCTCCGCCTGGACTTCCTCACCACCACCACCCACATCTGTCCTGAGGCGTTTGGTGCTGGGCTCTGGGACTGGGGCCGCAGCTGCAGCACAGGGAACAAAGGGAGGATATTCCTGTATCTATATTGTTCCTGCCCAGTGTATCTTTGTAGATAACACACAGTTAACTTGGAACAGAAAGAGATTTAGGCTTGAGACAGCATACCAGAGTGTTTAAAGCAAGTCCAATACTGTTGATGTGCAGACCTCACATTCTGAAGGGACTCCAGTGCACTTAGGGGAAAGGGGAAAGTACATCAGAAATGAATACTGATGAATACTGAAAGAATATTCTAGAACCAGGCAACACTCCTGTGACTATTTGAACATGTTTTGCACTTGACCCACCTCTCACATGGGGAGCTCACATTGGTCAGCAGAGGAGCAGGATCCCCTAGGAGGCTCTGCACGGTTTGGCACACTGACTGGGCAAGCGAGGTCAAGTGATATCCACCCTACAAACAAAAACACAGAGCGACCTGTGAACGACCTGATACACTGTATGGGCATCATGAAAAAACCCCTCTGAAGCTGCCCCAGTGTGAGCTCACCTCAAGAACCGCGCACAACTTGCCCCCTGCCAGGGGCATCAGTAGGTGAGTGAGGTGAGCAAAGATCTCTGGAGTGGCACACATGTGACCCTGAAAATCAGAGCCAAGGTTTGTTTGTCACAGGATCAAATACCAACAAGTACTGTAAGTAACCATATGGAAAATCACGCTTCTAACCTCTGGGTCTCCTATGGCGGAATCAAACCCTGCTGACACCAGAACTAGCTCAGGGTTGAACTAGGAAGGAGATAGATAGATGAAAAACATAAAATATTATGAAAAATATGCATGTAGTATAATGACATATTCAACATAGGGATTACTGGTAAGTGACATTGCTTTACAGTTCAATCACTCAACTGCTGTGAGTGCTTAAGCAAAGATCTGCGGCCTACCTCATAAGCAACTGGCAGTAGCACATGGAAGAAGACAGAGAGGTAGTCACTATTGTTCATTCCCACCTACACAATGGATAGGAAATTTCAGGGCAAGTACCAACAACGCCACATAAATCAGTCAGATGAAAAGTCCTCAAAACCTTCCTGAAAAAAATAATCAGTGATCACGCTATATGTGGGATGGATTAGGGATGCTTCGGTATGTTGCTAAGAACCTTGCCTTATTCCATGGTACATTGATATTAAATCCTGCTCCTTTTCCCTTTCCCACGTTGTCATAATCTGATTCTGGAAGGTTGGGCCAAAAGCTTTGGTGCTCAAAGCGGTGCCAAGAGAAGTAGAGTACACTGAAAAATAGGTAAAAGCATTCATGGGTAGACTAGTAGAGGGCCGGATAAGTTTAGTCCTCCTTGATCGGTTTAGTTTTGAATGGATTCCAATATGGTGTGCAATCTAAGTACATCAGACCTTGGGTCCTCCTCGAAACAGTACTGAACACCTTGCCCATGATGCACGTCCCAGTCAACAATCAGAACCCTTGAAAAGAGAACAATACAAAGCATTCCATTTAGTCAATATAGCCAAGTGTATGCAAACAAATTTGCCCTACACACTGCATACCAACCTTTTAACACCATAGTGTTTCTTAGCGTAGTGAGCAGCAATGGCGACGTTGTTGAAAACACAGAAACCGTTGGCAGCACTTCTTTGGCTGTGATGACCAGGGGGTCTGAAGAAAAACACACATAAAAAGAGAGAATAAACTGATTCTTGAGAATTTGCCTAAAACAGGTTTTAATTTTGAAAAAAAAAAAGTTAGTTAAATTACAAAATCTGAAGGTATGTCATTATAGACCAAGGTCTTAGCTGTTCAGCAATGTACCGGTGCAACCTCCCCTTTTTGTATTTTTTTCATAAAATAGGCATTTTTTCCAGTACATATACAACGTTTTTTTAGGCCTAAATAGAAAAAGTATGCTTTTTAAATCCAACAACCATATTTTTGAATTAAAACAGACTATTACTTTAATAACTACACCACTGAAGAAACATATTGTAAGCATATTTATTTAAAACAAATGAAAAATGAATCTGACGGTGTGACACTAATCTGACGGTGTTGACAGTGGTTTCATTACAACATAAAATTCCAAAATGAATACCACTCAAGTCTTGCTTGACAACTTTATTTAACTATTTGGTCCAAAAAGCCTCCGTTGAGGACCATTTGGAGGCTTTTTTCACCACCGTTAAGCAGAAAACCTGACGGAGGGTGACATCTGACGGTGGTGACAAAAATCTACTCTTTCACATGATATGCCTGAATTGTTCACATTATCCACCCTGTTTGCATCCTATTGCTGGCTACTTCCAACCTCTTCTTAAAAAGTATACATTTATTTTATAATCTAATCTAATATTTTGTATACAAAAGAGACGGTGTTGACATGTTATGGTTGTGACAGTAGCAGTGTCCAAAAATATGAACAACTTTAAGAGAAAATAGCAAACTAATGGGAGCTTGAGTGATCTTAAAGCATGCAGTACGGCTGAAGGTTTGAAAATGAGGTCCTCAAGAATGTAGTTGACCTTGTAGTTGCCTGATTTTATTGCCTTATATAAATATCTGACGGTGGTGACGAAAATGTGGGACACATTTTGAGCAGCCACGAAATAATAGTAAATATTGCTCAAAACGTACAGTTTGGAGTTTCTAATACATAATACAATGTACTCTTTCATGTGGTAAAGATATCATTAAATTAAATGATTGATTTTAGTGTTTTTAATCAAGTCAAAATGATTATCTCCTATTCGAGGACAACTGATTTTGTAGGGTATGGGCCAGCATATAATCATTAAATTAATACAAAAATAAAATAAACCTTTAAAGAACCTCACATTTGTGCAAAGGACCCCCTGATTATAACCTTGAATCTTTTTGTTCATGGAAATGGTATTAATTTCCAACAGAATCAGCACTTTTCTTAGTGAGACATGTTTTAGGCAAATTCTCAAGAATCAGTGTAATAATAATAATAACAATAATGCATACGTGAACAACATGTTAGATTATTTTGCTCCTGGCCCTCTTTTCATGGACTCACCTGACTAATGCAATTCCATTCCTCACTTTTTCCGTCATCACACTGTCCACTAACTGCAGGGTGGCCCCTATCGCCAGTTTGGCACAGTGGAAGATGTTCTGTCACCAACAGAAACAGAGAGTTTGTAAGTAATTAGCCTCTCTGAAGGCTAAGAAGACATTCTGTAATATATCTGGCAGATGCATCTCACCGGATGGAAATAAACATCTCCATACTGCTGGGTGAAAGTCATTAGATCCTCCAGCGTCATGTGGGGAGTCTGTTTGACAGCTTCAAGATACTCCTCGCTGTTGAAACAGATGGAATCATTAAGATAGATGTGACTCTTGTGTTAATGTTGGTGATGACAAACAAGCCCTAAGGCAACACTTGCCTGTGTACCAGTAAGATCTCCTCATCAGTTGCTTGACGAACAGGGATGGAGACACAGCGCTCTGATAGGCCTTTGGCAAGCAGAGCTCCATAACTGGCAGTAAGACGTTCAGGTACTTCAATTTTACAAGCAGGGCTGCACATCGAATTCCAAGAGAGAAAGAAGGAAGAAGAGGAATTCAGTTTGGTAAAATTGCAAATGGACAAATAGAACGGGTTATTACGCTATTCATATGAAACTTACTCAACCCAGAGGAGTTTGTAGCGGGTCATCTCCTCATCATAAATCAGAGCAGTCTTTGATGCCATTTCTAAAACAGTATCAGAACAGTCAGTCGCAAGGACTAGGCTACTAGGCAAGTTTCGTGACCAAAGCAACTAGACGTGAAACACTTTTCCTGAAGAAAGAAATAGGACATATGAAATCAAAGGCCTAGTTTATTGCAGTAGTTCAAAACAACAACTGTTTTCTGCACCATAAGTGAAGACTTACCCGGGCTAGCTCTACAAAGTTGAATCAACACGGGGCGACCAGCGCGCAGACATATTGTTTGGTCATGTGACTTTTAGTAATGCTTTGATTGGTTTCCCAACTACAGCAAAGATTTGAAAGTCTGTCATGTTGCTGTGTTATCACAGAGAATGTTATCACTATCTGCGAGCGGAAGGATTTTTGGGTACTTTGGGGTTAACTGTAACCATTTTTGAGGCCGTTTAAAACGTGCATCAAATCACACAATTTGGTCGTTTTGGGTGTCGTAGCGTGTAATAAAGGTCGTCAACAATCAAATTGACTACTTTTAAAATTAATTTGAAGAGTTTAAGAGGAGAGTTTTTGGTTTTCTTCTAGCTTGGGTAAGCAGCAGGAGGATAGAATTTAGCAATTGCTGCCAACATAGGCTAGCCTACTGTCAAAAACATCCTTGTGTGCGGATGACGGTCTGATTCAAGCAGGAGGGTAGAATTTGGCGAATTTGGCGGCAGCTGCTGCCAAAATACTGTGGGGGAAAAACATCCTTGCGGTTTTGACACCACATAATAAACTCAACAAGGTAGCCCAGGTGCTGGCGAGCCGTACCTCTGCGGACCTGGTTTCTCCACACTATACTTTTGCCCCGGCCGCAATCGCTGCCAATCCTTCTTCTCCTCCTCTTCAGATGAAGAAATAAAAAAGAACGAGTCGATTTGACAATTACAACTTTTCTTACAATCCCTCCAACAGGCCACCGCCAACAAGACAGGCTCAGCAGCCTCATAGGCTACTGTAGCCTACTGTGTTGCTACGGGACCCGACGTCAGCGGATAGGCTACTATGAGCGCGATTGGCAAGACAACTAGAAATTCTTCTTTTAAACTCTTAAAACGAATGAAAAAAGTAGTCAGTTTGATCGTCGACAACCTTTATTACAACCCACGACACCCAAAACGACCACATTGTGTGATTTGGTGCGTTTTCAACAGCCTCAGAAAATGGTTACAGTTAACCCCAAAGTACCGATTTTTGTATTAGGGCAGTCATTATGTATTGTAGGCATTGAAGTTGCACATTGACACTTCAACTAGACAACCGGACTAGCCGTCTACTGTCCAGGGTGAGCAGGAAGATGAGTAGGACATTGAATAAACAAAGTTGGGCTATACTCAAGCAAGCAGTAAAGCTACTAGTACACCTATTTTGTGTGGAAATATTTTGGCAAGTGAAGTTTAAACTGCTACAACAAAATTCCCTGTAATTCCATGACTGCCCCAAAATCGATCCGTGGGCAACTGCCCTGCAGCTTTGGCTGGAAACCTGCACATCTCTCCTGCTTCCTTTCCATGTTTGCTGGAACCAACCACAAACTGGCTTATCCATCAGGCGCACCCGGATCGTTGGTCTGACTGGTTGAAGGACTATAAATACAGCACAGACTCCCCAGGCTAATGTTCAATCTCGAAAGATTAAGTTTAGTCTGGTGATAGCCAGGCTACTTCAATCCAGGACAGATATGATGTCACATTTTCTCTTGATATAATCACTCTTGGCAACACACTTAGGTCAAAGAATATTTTATTATATTGGGCAAGTCATTTCATCAGGGGTGTATTTCACCCTGCAGTTCTTTCTGTACAACCTCATTACAGTAAATACCTTAAAAAAAGGGAAAAAAAGACATTCTTCTGCAAACCTCTTCATGAAGTCAGTCATAAGAAATAATAAAGGTTGTGCCAAAGCTCACAATAGAGCATGTCCAAATTTTCCACATAACACTTTCCTGACTTACTGTAATCCAAGAAAGCTACAATTCAAATTGATAAAAACCCATCCTCTTAAAAAGAAAACTAACGAGCAAAAGCACTGAGGAGTTCAATGAAACATGTTACACAGGGACTTGATATGTCCATATCGATCAGTTGAGCCACGTAGTGTTGAGCTGTGTCTGGTTCTTGATGCTGGTGTCCATCTTCAGCACTTCTCTGATGGCCATGGTGGCATAGGTTGAGGGAGGAAGAGAGAACTCCATCCTCAAGGCCCTGTATTTCCCCTCTGAGAAAGCAACAGTTTGCTTAGTATCCATTACATCTCTCCACCTGTGGCTTTAAAAAAAGGCTGTACTCTACATAAATTACCTGTGAGGTAGACTGGGGCTGGTTTGCCCTCTAGTTTCTCAACGTCTGTGTGAACCAGTGGGACTCGTGCATCATCGTAGTTTATCACCTCCCTGGAGAAAATTGTGCATGCAGACAAAGTATCATGTGCAATGTGTTTATTTAAGGTCAGACCCCTTTCAGTCAAAGGAGACTAGTACTGATGTCAATTAAAGTGAGCTTTGGAGGCATGACTGTTTTGGGCCATCCCTGCCCTTCCATGTGCAATTATATTAAGTATAAGCAAAGATCCTTAAGGCGGAGCAAGATACGTCGTCGTAGTTCATGTCTATGGGCGCAAAACGGGGATCACTTCCTCTGCATAAAGGGGGTGTGTCATGCGTGTCATGTCCATAGACTTTAATGGAACAGCTCTGCATAAAGGGGGATTTTGCCCCCCCCCCCCTCCCTCTTGCAATTCGGGTTCCAGGAAGTGGCTTCTCATGAAGTATCTTGCTCCGCCCTTAATGATCTTTGGTATAAGGAACAGCAGCAACAAGATACCCCACCCCTCCAACAAGGTAATGAACCAGCATGTATCACGTGAACATGATACGATACATTAAGTCAGACATCACATGAAAGGAAGAGTTAGAGTGGAGGTGGGTTGAAAAGTGGCTTTCAGAGGAAGCATCGAGAATAGGTACTGTAGGCTATGGCAACTTCAATAAAGTTCCCTGAACAAATTGTTAGCAAATTGTAGGCGCATCTGAACTGTTGGCTGAACGAGGCCTGTGTTTGCCTGAACTAGCAGCACTATGCTAACTTTCAACATAAAGACAAATGCACCAATACCAGAGAAGGGGATGACAACACAATTTCCTCTGTAAATGAACAGAAGAACAAACTCTTTTTACTGGAAGAGTTGAAGATAAATGTAAAGCAACAGAGTCAAAGTATGTAAAATGCAGTGCTGTTACTGACCAGCTGACATTCTGTGGGCGAATGAGAATAAGGCGGTAGGCCCCCGCAAGTGAATAGTCCCGGATCTTGTGCCTCATGTTGTCAATGTCCAGGTTGTCTGCAGTCAGCATCTCTCTGTAGCCCTTCCCAACTGTTACAGATTAAATATGCCACTTTATTATGGTCCAAGCCACAGCAAACAAGACAGGCAAAACCAAATAAGAAAAATTATAACTAACCGTGGTGTGTTGGGTAAATGACATCAAAGCCTGGTAGAGGCATCACAATATCACGAATGGAGTGTTTCTCTGCTTCTTCTGCAGTTAGAACATGAGCAGTACCTGGTGGACAGACAAGAGAACTGCACCGAAACTGTAGTTGACTGTGTTGTTGAAAGATAAATAAGCTTCTAGACCTACAATAATGGCACAGTTCAGTTGTTCATTGCCTGAAAACTGTTCAAACATGGGATAAAACACATGACCCTGAGAAACAAGATCGGTCATAAACACTGGCAGAGAAATTATCAGGGATTTTTACTGTCAAACACCTCGGCCAGAGACACTTACCTCCGTTGAGTACCAAGTCCCCCTCCACAGCCTTAAACCCGAAAGCCTCCACCCGCCTGCTCACCATGGTGTTCCACACATAGCTCTGGTAACTGTGGATGTACATCAGCCGATTGTTTCGGGGAATCTGTAATAAAAGCAAAAAGACAGAACCGAAAGAATACTTAGGTTCCCTCTATGGTATGTCTATGTAGAAAATACTTTTGTATTTTACATATATAGTTGGATTTTTAGTATCTTTTCAAAATGCATTTGGAGATGTCACAGGGGGTAGAGTATGTGTGTTTGTGTGCGCATGTGTATGAGCTAGAGAGACGCAAGAAGACTCACCATTCCAAAAGCGTGGATGATGTTTTTCATGCCGTACCTGGACAGGCCCCGCAGCAGTTGTCCCTCTACACAGCGCTTGACAGGCAGCTTCTTCAGTGCAGCCTCAGGGTCCTGAGACTTGGCCCACTCCTCACGACACCGCACCAGGTAACCCTTCTCCGCTAACATTCAGATGAAGCAAAAGCCACACTCTGTCAAAGGTTTGTTAGGACAAAATACAAAATAGACTTACAGTATGGTATGCTGTATAGCTGGCCTACCTCCAGGCCGTGGTTTAAGAATGAGATCCATGACTTCATTCCAGTTGTTCTGTAAAATGGCTCTAATAGTTGGAATAAAACATAATTTAATCTCAAAACCCACTGACCGCAACTCAGACCAATAAAATGCTTGACACATGCACACACCAATGGGCCAAAGAAAGGTCAATCAGAAAAGGATCAGTTGACTTTGGAAAGCTTCCTTACTTGCCAACCTGGTATGTGGGAACAGCAGTTGTGCCAAACCGCTGCATGCCATAGTAATTGATGAAGCCAGTGTCCCTGAGCGAGGCCATGGCCTGCTTGATCTGCTCCTCTGACCCATCGATGTTCCTGAGCAACATCCCAACAAAGAAAGCATCCATCAGTCACAGCTCAACCAAAGCTAACTATAGAGTCTTACATCTCAACATCATTGTTTTTTTTACAACCATCACTATGAGCAGGCTACTAACCTGACGACTACAGTGAAGTGGTTGCCCCGAAGCTCTCCCAGCTTGAGGGGGTGCTTCTTGTATGCAAAATTGCCCAGCTTGAAGTTCATGAGGCACTTGTTGAGGTGAAGTATCCTCTCGGCTGTGATCCTGCAGGCCCACAAATATCTTCCTTAAAATCATGCAGGAACTGTCTACAGTGACTATGGAAGAACGCTGAAGGCTCAGGCGAAAGGCACGTAATGATACAAATTATCTGTAAATAATGGATGAAAGATGAAAAAACACTACACACACTGGCACAACCTGGAGGACATACCACTCACTTTAAAACTGCAATCTCCTGGACTGTGATAGCCCTCTTGTCCTTGGTGCCCATGTATGAAAATACATTGGGCCTCACCCTGAAAATAATAACAAGCATGTTGTCTGAAGAGTATATTTTAATGGCAAATGCTCACATTAGTTTTGTCTTTCCTATGTCAGTCTTTACTTTGTGTGTGTGTGTGTGTGTGTGTGTGTGTGTGTGTGTGTGTGTGTGTGTGTGTGTGTGTGTGTGTGTGTGTGTGTGTCATAGGAACATATCATATACAGTATCATACCAATACATCATATATGTCAGTGTAAGGAGGAAACATACCTGAGAAACTTGGAGAGGACATTGATAGAGTCCATGGTATCTTTGTTCTCCTTGTAGAGCACAAAGTGGCAGAAGCTGCCTCTGTTCTTGGGCCAGGAGTGTTTTCTGGGAGCTTCCAAGGAGACAGACAAGTTTAGTATGAGATATGATGACCGAGAAGAAAACAAAAAAACAAAGACCTTGCCCTAGACGACAGCCTGTCACATTATTTCTATCTATTAATATAGTGAATAGTTTATCTGCAGTAACTTACAGTACAAATACACACCACTTTAGATCAAAATGTATCTCTTGGAACCATCCCCCAGAGCTGAGCCACATAAGCAGGATATAACCACACCATCCAGGGTCATTTGCTTCAAACTCTTTGATCCCAAAATGAGCACAGCCATTTACCATTCTTTGAAGGCTACAGGTCAAATCAAAACTGGCATGCATGTCAGAGGTCACTTGTCACTCATCCCCAAGAAGAATCCACCAAAAAAACTGCTTTCCTAGCAGGGGCAACAAATCAACCGCCGACACAACCGACGTATTGTTACAACAACAGGAGAGATGCTATGTCAGCTACTTCTCTCATGAGCTATTTAGCTCATTATCACTCAGGTTTTTAATATTTCAAGTTAAATCTAAAGCCCAGAATATCCTCTCAAGACCAAGAAGCTCAGCCTATGTCAGTGGTGCCCCTGTCCCAGCACCTGCAGATGCAGCTGGTGCAGTCCCCCTTGTCAACCCCTTCTCCTGGAGCTCAGTGGGAGAAGCCATCTTACCTGGAGCAGCTCGCACCACTGTCCAGCCAGAGAAGAGCAGCAGGAGGACAAAAGAGCATTACTAAAGACCATCAAGAACACCACAGGCCTGGGGGGAGGCACGGATCTGCATGCAGGGGGAAATGGTGGCGGGTTTGTGGGTCGCTAACTTTTCTGTGCAGCGGGTCCTTCATGTTGCCATGACAAGCACCACAGGTCATGGTAGTTACGCATCAACATGTCTAACCATGGAGTCAATCGACAATAACTTTGACTTAACCTATACCACATCTAGAAACACTTATACTTGTAGGAGTTCATAGCACTACAAATCCCAAGAGCACAATATACATCTTCAGACTTTTAAGGAATTATTATAATGCAGCTGCTCAAACAACAGACCAGATTTGATTACTGAGCACACAATCTAACAAACCCAATTGACATACAACACCCACTTACTGTAAGAGCCTCAAAACACCAAAGCTTCTCAATATAAGTGCAAACCAAAGAGATCATTAAAGTTCAGAGACCAAATGCTGATTGTTCCTAATTTCTCGAACTGCAGGCAAAATAAAGTAAATTGCAGCTGACTATGGCAAGTGCAAAAAAACCTTGCCAGCCTCAGATGAGAACACGAGAAGTAAGTATTCAAATGGATGGCGGTAGTCCAATTTCCAATTTTATGATCAGTATTTTGCCACATACAGTCTACTTCTAGGTAGGTTTTGCTTAATCACACGTTTACTCGTATGATCAGTCTAGTACATTGGCTGTGCAGTGTGCACTAGAGTTTAAATATTCTTGTTAGAATACACATAGCTCAAAATACGAGAGTGGTCCTATACATCAAACACAACAGCCAATCAGCAACTAAATACGGTAAATTTGAACAGACATTAGTCTAACCCACCCCGCTTGCTCCTAAAATATATCACTCTTGGCAAAGAGTACAAAAATTTGATACTGCAACTTTGTATAAGTCTAGTCTTCCGTGCACTACTATATCATTTTCTGTACTGATTTAAGTGATCTAATAATCGATTTCCCCCTCTCGGAAGCAAGATTATGTATTAAAATACATTTTCCCCAGCGTCTCACTGAGCCTGGCATGACGTTGTTAATCAAATATCTGATCTAGCAATCAATTTACATAAATAATACAGGACAAATTGCAAGAACACTTGTACTTGAATAGGAGTATTAAGTTTCTCAGACACACAGAAAGGTTATGATCCAAGTAAGCAACATTAGGGGTCAGTGAACTACAACCAAGTCAGTAAGTTTACTCCTGAACTTGTAAAAAAGCATGCGTGACTCATACTCCTCATGCACCTCTGCATGCTATTCTGTGCATCAAAACGTTGGCATACAGCGCTGGGTAGATGTCACATGCGGTGAGAAGAGATGAGGTCAACTTCAGTGAGGGCAAAAGAGCATGCAAGTAAAAACATCACCACATACAGTATAGTGGTGAATGACTGAGGAATGGTCAAATCGGTTCTATACATTAAAAAACTATGAACGCAAGTACACTTTCAATTTCACTTTTAAACAATGAAAGATAGTGGACTGGCAGAATGTCGCCATGAGTGAATGACTATTCCCAGGTACCTGCCAGAGCTTTCTTTCCTGCAGCATGGTAAGCCACAATGTACTTCCGTCCGTCCTTCTCCTCAGTTTTGGTTTCCAGCCCAGGGTACATATTCTTCACCGCTCTGTGGACTTGAGTGCGCTTTTCTTTGGTGTCATCCGCTACCTATGTGTAAATAAAGACAGGATACAGCAAGTTCCCGGGATTACCTGACCATTACAAACCAACTCACTGATGAAAGTACTCTGAGGATTTTTCCTATTTTCCCCAGTGGAGTTCCAATGCTGTGTGTACCTCTATAGACACATTGTCTTCTTTATTTTTAAAGAGCTGGAGCTCCTCCAGCTGCTTTTTCTGTTCCTCAGTCAGCACATCAGCTTCAGCGGGCGGCTCCTCTGGTTGAACTTCCTGCTAGACAGAACTCCATATCAATATCAAACAACGTACTGTAGGTGCAAATAAACAAAACAAACAATGTATGGGCAAATAACTCATGTCTCATTTGAAAGCCTTTGTGTTTATAATGTGAAGTTTAGACAAAGTTAAAGAACTTTAGTCTCACCTCAGTTTCCACTGGGATAGATAAGTCATCAAGCTGAACAGTCTTCCCCTCTTTGTTGATTTCATGCACAACAAAATCAGAGTACCTGTGCACAAAACAGACAACAGGATTGGCTCATTCTATCTGTACTTATCTGCCTCTACAAACATAAAACACATATAACGAAACACCACTGACTCACTAACCGTTCTTTCAGAATCCCGGAGAAGCCTTTATGGTCACTGACAAACTTCAGAATGCCCACATCAAGCTCCGTCAGTCCATGTTTCATCATGTCAGCAAAGGTTTCGCCATCCCCTTCCACCTCCTCCTCCTCCTCTGCCAGTTCATCTTCACTGCCCTCACACTCCTCTCCTTCCCCTTTTGCTCCATTATCGTCTTTCACTCTGGGCCTCTTGGTAGTATGGGTCAGCTCTTCACCTGGGCATGCCCTCTTCAATGACGTCGGCTCAGAGTCCTCCATTAAGAGTTTACTGAGTAGGAGAAACAAGAAAGATGTAATTGCATTCGGGAATCTGTTGCATTAGCAGGGTAGGCTACATCATTTGTAATGTGAATTTGTAACTTACCAGTACGGTTTGACGTTTAACACCAGTGGGATACTGCACGGTGACTGTTTCCAGATGGCTTGTCTTTGAATGGCACCAGCAAAAGGGCAGACAGAGCTCGACTTCGAAGCAACACAGACGTAAAAGCTAAGTGGATAGAGATATGACATACAAGACAGTTCATGACATCTGATTATTTTTTTTGCGTCACATTGACATCCATGCTAGAACGTCTGAATGAAAAAACAGAGGCAATTTCAAGATCAACAAAACCATGCAGATTATAGAACAGCTTTACTATCTAGACCAAAATCACTAGCAAGCTACCTGATGCATGTAATTCTCACCTGTAGCTAGCAAGAATATCAACGTGGCGCGGTGCAAAACAAACAGCTATAATCCGCTATGACAAGCTAAATCATCTCATATATTTCCTGTACTTAACCGAGCAACACAATTTAATTTCATATAGTTAGTAACATTTTGCCTGCACCATTGCTTACAATATTTTGATATGTGCAATACACCACCCTTACATAATTCTTCGGTATCTTGTCAGGAGATGCTGAGCACTGAACAACATGTGAGGCTGCTTACCAACTGGTAAGGAGACGCATGAGCAGCATGACTAAAGGTTTTGCTTCCGGGTCAATATATCACCATAATAAAAGCAGAGCCCGTCTTATTACACATTCTCTGATAAAAGTAGTTTGCAACGTCAATATTAGTAGTTCAGTTTCTAGGGCGGAATAGCTCAAATCATGATCATCCCAATGGTTATTTTCACCTACCCTGTTTTTAAATATGGTTGGTGCTAATGAAAACTACATTGGATTCGTCGTAAACTTCATGTTTAAGGAACCTGCTTTTAAGTTGAAAACGTTGGTTTCTCGGGGGCGGGGTATCGGGTATGTCAAATGTGCAATGCTAGAAGCACAGCTCACGTAAAGTGAAGTTACCTGTTACAAGCAATTGGCACGAATGCATCATGACGTTAACCCACTGTCACTTAATTAGCTCTCTACCTAGCTAAGATTAGTTTGGTTAATACAATGCCACGCTATTTTCGCATACTTTTGTTTTGCACAGTTTTGGCGTTTTTCTCTGTCTTGTACGTATTTAGCCAGCTTGCCTCTTCCCTTGAGACAGAAGGTGGACTCTCCGAGAGGCGCGCTCAGCGATCCAACTCTCGAAGTGACATTAGCGGCCAGGAAGTCAAGAAAGTGCCTGGGAATGAAGGCCCGTATGAAAAGGACTGGAATGGAAGGTAACCTGGCTAGAAGGCTCTACCACGGGGCTAATTAAGACTGCTTAGCGTTGTGATGATTTCCCTCAATAAGCGTTTTGTAGATACTTGGCAAACACATTCAGTGCAGGTATACCGACGCGAACATTAACAAAATGTTGTGCAGTATCATGGAGATGGTACATAAAGCATATTACTATTGCTTGGCTAATTCTACAAGTTACTAGTGGACCCTAACTTTCATTCCTATTTAAGATATGAGTTTATGACTGGTGTGATACTAATAAGCGTACCAGTAACGTTTCAGTGTTTCAACTGCTCTAGCGTTTAACTTTAGCCTAGTTAAAGGTCAGGCCAAAGTTTGTTTTAATGGTACTTAATGGCTGTTTGCTAAGCCTCGTGTTTCAAAATCGTCAGTGTCATGGTTGAGTTGTGTGGCATCGTGTCACAGGAGCATTGTTTTTCTCATGGAAGGTGTGTTCATGTGGAGCATGTTTTTCTTGTCCTGTCAGGTGTAAGAGTTCAGTGTCTGTGTCATACTGGAATCCCTATTGGCGAGACTCCCCTGGGGTTTGTGGAATGAGCTGCTTAATGGAATCAGCCTTTAGTAGGTAGGATGAGTTGACCAAAACTTCCAGTGGTCTGAAAGAATCCACTTTGGACAATCTAACCCCCAACTCATGGATAATCAACCCTGCTCCTGGGCCCTAGATGTTCTGCATGCTTTTTCATCTTTCCTTGATCTGTCTCTCTAAACCTTTTAGTGCACCTAATTTAGTCGACAAGGACTAGTTTGATGTCCTTGGGGTGAGGATAGTGACGACTGCACCGGGATACCAAGAAGACCTCGGGTCAGGAGCAGGGTTGAAAACCTTTGTCCTAACCATTCATAAACACCACCATCCATTTGACTAATTGGTTTTGTTTCAAGCCATTCTTAGCACATGATCCTCATTATAGTTTATTGTGAGTTGTAGAGCAAATATGTTGTTTGTCATTTGAATTCCATTAAGCACCGTGTAACGACCCAAGTCAAACGAACCCAATATTACTAACAGTTGTTGGTTTCAGGGGTTTAAGGGTCGTTTCAACTTATTTTATTGACAATATTAACATTGTATTATTTGCACAAAAGCTTGAATACCCAAGTGCACATTCTGTTTGTGTCTCTGTGCTGTGTGCTGTGTGTATTCACTAATTCAGTTAAATTGGGTTAAATGCAGAGACTGAATTTCCCTCACGGGATCAAAAAAGTATATACTGTATACTTATACTTATACTATCAATCTGTAACACAAACATTTCTGTTCTGATTCCTGATCTATTTAGTAGTGTCTCTTATTTCATCCGCTCAGCAGATACACAGTGGACAAACCAGGTTCTGTGGTCCAAGAGGTCACTCGCGTGGAGCCCATGCATCTTGCTGTGGTGGCCTGCGGCTTTCGACTGGAGGAGACTCTGACCATGCTGAAGTCCGCCGTGCTCTTCAGCAGCAAGCCTCTGCAGTTCCACATCTTTGCAGAGGACGAGCTGCACAGTGGCTTCAAAGAGGCAGTGAGCACCAAATCCCATCATGCTGTTTCACAGTAGTCTCATTCTCATGGGGCCAGGCATGGCTTTGACACTCTGTTGTTAGACTCGGGAGACAGTTCTTTGAACTTGTGGTGTCGAGTATTGTTAGTGTTATGAGTTGACCAGAGAAGAGGCCTTGATTTCCACCTAAATCCTGACCACTTCATCAAATAGCACCAGTTAACATCAATAGCCAAAGTACCATCACTGTCTTTCTGTTGAAAACTGCACCACTACTTTGAAAGTAGCTTTCACTTATGGCTTCATAAAGGATCGGCACATTTATAGTAGACCAAATTTGAATATTTGTTATCTGATTCATGCTGTAACATATAGCTGGCTCTGTGAGACTAGTTTAAGAAGGGAAACAATTTACCATCCAACATCATATCAAGATGTGCCGGAATCTTCTGTTTTCACTCTGTTGTTATCTTTCTCTTTAGCTTGACTCCTGGCCAGCGGCCTTCCAGGCCAAGTTCAACCACTCAATGTATCCCATCACCTTTCCAAGTGAGAATGCAAAGGAGTGGAAGAAGCTGTTCAAGCCTTGCGCATCTCAGCGGCTCTTCTTGCCTGTGAGTCCAGTTTGGATCAGTTTTCTCATCCGTATCAGCACACAAGCAGAACCTCTATACTAACCTCTGTAAGTCCTTTTAGGCAAGTCCCTCCACTCGGCGGCCATATTGCAATGCATTTTGGGCAATTATCAGGCATCTATTTCGGGCAGAACTGCCTGTGTACAAGGTTTCACGACACCAACCTTGCTACAACTTTTGGCGGCGAAGATAGAGGACTGCCGTGTCTGCGTTACAAACTAACCCAATACATTTCTATGGGAGATTCTTTGAGTGCTGTGTCTCCTCATTAGAAAGTCTCTGACTATTGTAAAGACTTACATTTCTTAGTTGTG
Source organism: Sardina pilchardus (assembly GCF_963854185.1). Taxonomy (NCBI): domain Eukaryota; kingdom Metazoa; phylum Chordata; class Actinopteri; order Clupeiformes; family Clupeidae; genus Sardina; species Sardina pilchardus. Next base: position 7,322,443 of record NC_085003.1, on the reverse strand, counting down.
AGTTTTTTTTCATTAGGAAAAAGTAGGAAACTATCTAACTGCAAAAAAATGGGAATGCAATATCGTACTTAGACAGCTCTTGTTGTTGAGGGTCATAAAGTAGAAATCATGTGGAGCACTAATTCTCAACATAAGCACTAAGAAAAGATGTACAGTACTAGCATAGTGTGTGATTGTGACCACACCAAAAGACTTTTTAACTTTCTGACTGTATAACCATTGAATTTGGGGTATTATAGACAAAGTAATTAGTAGATGAGTGTAAGAGTTCACTGATGTTGAGAAAAGTAATGAGTAAAGTCAAATATAAACTTGTAACAAGTACACTATGTCTATGTTGTCAGAGAACTTTTGGTAGCAGCTGTACTCTTTCATGGATTAATGGGTGATCTATTGTAGCAACTTAAACCGTAACCTCAATCACTCCTCAGCTCCTGCTGAAGGACGTGGACTCGCTGCTATATGTGGACACCGACATCCTGTTCCTGCAGCCAGTGGACGAGATCTGGAACTTCCTCTCGGAGTTTAACTCCAGCCAGCTGGCAGGCATGGCACCTGAGCACGAGGAGCCTCGCATTGGCTGGTACAACCGCTTTGCCCGCCATCCGTACTATGGCAAAACGGGCATCAACTCCGGTGTTATGCTCATGAACATGACCCGCATCAGGGCCAAACACTTCAAGGTATGACATGTCACTTCACTAAATGTTTCCCATCCATTTTTGTGTGTGTGTGTGTGTGTGTGTGTGTGTGTGTGTGTGTGTGTGTGTGTGTGTGTGTGTGTGTGTGTGTGTGTGTGTGTGTGTGTGTGTGTGTGTGTGTGTGTGTGTGTGTGTGTGTGTGTGTGTGTGTGTGTGTGTGTGTGTGTGTGTGTGTGTGTGTGTGTGTGTGTGTGTGTGTGTGTGTGTGTGTGTGTGTGTGTGTGTGTGTGTGTGTGTGGAAAAAATGTCACTGCAGAGGCTAAGAGTGCGCGAGTTAAATGCAAATGCTGTTTGCAATGCCGGCTTTTGCCAGAGGGGTTCAGTGTTGTCACACTGATATTTAACCTGATTTGATTTCTGCAGTGGTTAGAAATGTTTCATCATGTATTCTTCTCAATGAGGGTGGCAGAAACTGTGTATATTTATTTTATACTGGCTTGCTCATTGACGTCAAATGGGGTTCCAGCTGAATACAAATGAATGTATGGCAAATCTATTTAGCGGAAATACCTCCCAGCACACATCAAGCAGTGAAATCAGGAAACCGCCATGCATAATGCAGTTCCTCTCCCCTCTCCATCAGAATGATATGACCCCAGTTCCACTTCTGTGGGGGGAAATTCTGATGCCTCTCCTGCAGAAGTATAAGCTGAACATCACCTGGGGTGACCAGGACCTCCTAAACATAATATTCCACCACAATCCAGGTATCAGGCACTTCTCTTTGCCAGTGTTCCATGATATGACATATTGCTTCGCTTTGCCATTGTAAAAGACTGAATATTGGAAGACGAAAAGCCTTTTATTTGTCAAATTGAGATTGGGTTACTCATGCCAACAAACACTTCAGAATCACATAAACATAAAAGCACCCAGGAAGTCCCTGCACCATGTTTGCTTGGCATTGTGCTTGGTATTAGTGGGAGACGTTGGCTCCCAGTTCCTAATCCTCTGATTGAGGGGTTCATCTGTTCCATCTCTGTCGTGCTTCTCCTCTCCTCCTCCACCTCCTCCACCTCCTCTCTCCCCGCAGAGGGTCTGTTTGTGTTCCCGTGCCAGTGGAATTACCGTCCCGACCACTGCATCTACGGCAGCAATTGTGCCGCCGCCGAGCAGCACGGAGTCTTCGTCCTCCATGGCAATCGGGGCGTCTACCACAACGACAAGCAGCCTGCTTTCCGAGCCATCTACGAAGCCATCCAGCAGGTGAGGACGCCGTACCTTCTGCCTGGCATTTAAGAGCGAAGACATCAGTCTAAAACAGCAGTTCCATTAATATTACTTTTCGATATGGTCCATGGAAAAAATGGGAAAAGACATGGAGGACGAGGCAAACAGGGAATACTGCTGAGAGTGAACTGCCAGCACTCTAGCTGCGGACTTGCTTTAAGGTTTACACTCAAGTCATTAGAAAAAAAATTGATCAGATGAAGGCTTCCTGGGAATGAAAAATTCATTGTATTGACCTACATTTAGTCATATAGGTTTTAAGGAAAACTCGGCCTGAAACATAATTCCATTTCATAGATGAATTGATGGGAAATGTACAGCTAAATATGAGATTCAATTAAAGAGTTGAACGCCGAAAGGAAGGTAATATTCTAAAACTGATATTATACGGCATGGCACTGTATTCAATGCATGTTCCAGAGCTGTTCCTCCTTGACTGATGGACCACTGTGACATATGACACACATGGCATATGGTATATCTGGCCATCAGTTCATTTGATGGGCTCAAAACCTTTGGTGTGTTGCAGCAGCCCAGCTTTATCTGCTGATCTGTAAATGCTAGCACCTTCCAATACGGCTTTCCGATTGCTGTCTCCTTAATGAAATTGCCTGCCTGGCCAACATTTGCCGAATGACATCATCAGCGTGCTGCGGGCCATTGCTTTTTCTATCAGAGCAAAAGTTTGCATCTGTCTAAACCGAAATGGCCGAATCGATAGCCCTGTTTGCTTTGCCGTCAGCGCGCCATCACTTATCATGTATCTGCTGGTAATCCCAGACAGTCTCTGGCTGCTGCGTTGATTGCTCTTCCGGCTGAAATCTTCACGCTCCTGCTTCGGCCTCCTCCGTCATTGTTTCCCCAGTCTGAATGTGTTCAATCTATCACGGGAGAGGGTGAGGGAGAGGGGGGGTGGGAAGACAGGAGAGGAAGGAATGAAGAGGTTATTTGTCTGACCATTATGGCCAGTCCATCAGCGTGGGTGGTGAGCTTGGCCATTAGCGAAAGGAGTGGGCTCATTATGGAGAGACCTGTTTTGTTTCTCTGACCCTGCGAGAGCAGGTTGGCGCTGCTCGCCCTGGCCAGACAGACAGACAGACAGACAGACAGACAGACAGACAGACAGACAGACAGACAGACAGACAGACAGACAGACAGACAGACAGACAGACAGACAGACAGACAGACAGACAGACAGACAGACAGACAGACAGACAGACAGACAGACAGACAGACAGACGCGAGGAACTATGGCGCTGCCTTCAACTGTCAAAGTAGTCACCGTAGCAGGCGTCAAGGTACCACATCTGAACTTTGATTTTGTTGTTTGTTGGGACGCCGTTGCCAAAATGCCGACAACCGACTTCAGAATTCGATAGAATGTTGGACGTTGCAAGCAGCGTGAAGAATACATGTGCGCTGCTTTAAAAATGAAAATAAAGAAGAAAAATAAAGAATCTTAGAAATCAGAATTGTACACATATATTTCATTTGAAACAGGCCTTCCGTGCCTTGCTGCCACTGAATGCACTTAGTGCACTTAGGGGGCAGGATTTCTCTCACTTTCGGACAGTGTCTGTCTCCAGCCCCTATTATTGAAGGAGCAAATGTGGAGCTTGCTGGTGGACCCAAATGAATGTTTTCTCCCCCACCTCTCGGCCACTGTCAGTGTGCCAGACTCCACTTTGAGAGGGAGCGGTAGAGGGTAATGGGGTTGTGTTTCGGCGCCTCCGCTCCTCCCTTACCCTCATGCTGTCTCCATGGCGGGCAGCCGTCACCTCATCCCATCCCATCCCATTCCATCGCGGGCGCAGCCAAGCGGCCCTCCATTTGCGGCGGGTACGCTGCCATCCCACAGTGCCGAACGTGCTCCCCGAAGACACACTAGTAGCAGGGTTCCGCCGTTTCGGGCCCCCGCTCATAAAATGCCCAGCCATTACGGAGTTCCCCCACCCCCACCACCTCGGCCCACAGAAGGGCTGTAAAATCTTTAGTGCTGAGGCCTCGCGGAGACTCCAGGAAGCTACAGGCCCGACGCACCGGCCTCCACATTAAAATCAATAGGAGACAGTAAATGGTGCTTTATCGCCGGCCCTGATGTGTGTGTGTGTGTGTGTGTATCACATGCAAAGGCTGTAAACTGGGTGCTCGGAGTGACCTAATGTTCGTCCCAAACAAGAAGTCAAATGAGGCTCCATAAAAAAGTAATTTCTCCTTATTTACAGTGTGGACTGTAAAAGCAGATGCATTCCGCCGAAATGCAAAGAAGTTGGGTTCATGGCGCAGGGATATGATGGCTGGTAGTTAGCCAGAGCGCGGTGATTTAGGGGTGTTGACTGCTTTATGCCAGTCGTTTGCCTGTGCTGCCTCTCTCCTCCTTTGTGACTGTCCTCAGGAAACTGATGGAGGTTGTAAAATGTATTATGTTGCCACTAAGCAAAGGTTTGGAACATTTTTTACGTTATGCATGACCGTATTTCTCTTTCTTCCTGTTACTGCCAAACGACTTTAATCTCAAAGTTTGGCGACGTTGTTAAAAGAGATCACCTTCTTTTCTAACTCCTCTAACACCCCAAACATGCTGAACACTCACCAGCATTCCTATCAACTCTTTTTGTATTTTTTTTGTACTTTGTCTAATTGACCACAATTAGTACTTTGTGTCTTCTCTCGAAACTTCTCCCAACCATTGAGCTCCCTGTCTGTCAGGAGTGTCTGTCTGTCTCTCTCTGTCTTCAATGTGTCTGATCTTCATCTTCTCCTCGGCGTCCGTCTCCTCAGTACCCGTTCGGAGGCGATCTGGACGGTACGCTGCTGCAGCCCCTGGAGGAGATGCTCCAGGACGCGTCGCACACCTACTGCGGACGAGTCAGCCACCTGTTCACCAAGCGACTGCGGCAAAGCATCAGCCACCTCCAGGCAGGCCCTAGGAGGAGAGCGTGACCTCCGTTCAGTCCAAGTGCCCCCCCCCCCCCCCCCCCCACCCACCCCAACTCCCCCCATGTAGCACTGCACTTGTGAGGCTTGTCTCTGTTGGACAGGGAGCGTGGTGGAGCCAGTTCTAGATAGTGGAAGTGGGGTGGCGGGAACACTCCTTTGCACTGAGTTCACTTTGCTGTTTTGTCATCCTTAGTAGTAGAGGCCAAACATATCAGAATGAGACAATCACTTTCCATCCTCTCTAGGTAAAGTTGCAGTCACCCATTCAAGTTTATTGATGATGGGGAAGGTCACTTAATGTTCTTATTTCCTTATAACTTGCAAGGGCTTTTTATTATTATTTAACATTAACTGGTGGAATGGCAACACCTAACAAGTCATTGTTATGTCTTTTCCCTTAACGCCTATAATCAGTCTGTGAACATTAACAGTGTTATGGCTGTATGTTCTTTTTGTTTTGTTCTCTACTTTGCCGAAGAGTCATTATATATATGTGACATAAGTGATGAAGGGGTGATAGTCTAGAAGTGCTAGACTATTCTATTCCATGAATTTGTTGCAAAATCTCAGTTGCAGCAAAAACTTGAGCATCATCTGTCAGGCTACATACATTTTGCAAGTAGCCTTATGGACTGTATTGTATTTGTTATTAATTGGTATTGGTATTAAGTTGTACCAGTTATTAACTGGTATGAATTGTTCACATTTGTGTAACATAGTCTGTAGAATCTGAACCGGAACAGATACTTTGTATGAGAGTGTCAGTGTAAGTGTACAATATTCAATGCAGTAATCGGAGCAGAAATGTCTTAAATAGCCTGTGGGCATTTTTAGTAATCATTTAATTACTTATGCAGTCATGTCAGTGTGTCCAGTAAAGACAGTGTGGCCATGTCCTTGCAGTGAGCAGATCAAGGAAGTCCATGTAAAGGTACTATTTTATTTAAGCACTTTCACAAAATGATTTATTTGCTGAGTTTTATGCTTTGCGTTGTACTGAGGAATGCTTTCTTCATGCTGTGAATTCCATGTGATCAAAGGAATCTGTCTGTCTATGTTGTCCTCTGGTAGCCAAAATAGAAACGTTTACATGATGAAGAATCAGTCCATCCTATCATCCATTCTCATGGTTCTTGTGTGGTATTTAGCTAATACCAAAACAGGGGTTTTGTTGCACTATTAAGTGAATATCAGGGTTGACATTTTCCTGTCCAGTTTTTTTAAAAAAGCCAGTAGCAGAAAATGTCAAGTTAGAAACTTCTGTCTTACTTATCTAAGTACCTCACAACATGTCTCTTGTATTTTTGCCTTGAATGGCTGTACAAGAAATGCAGTATATATTTTTATAATAAATGTTTTGATTCAGTCTTATTTATCGTGTCTGATTCATTTTTGTTTATGATGCATGAGATACATATTGATGTTGGCAGTCTCCTCCGTTGGCGGTTAGGGCTGTTTGTCTTCCAGAGCAAGACCAGCGCCTTGAGGCCATCTTGCATTTAGACTAAGATCAATGTGCTCAAGGTAAATTGTGATGAATTGTTCTCCTGATGAGACACAAATGGCCACTAATGTGGTTTGTGTGCCGTATTAACGGAGAATAATCAAACAGAATTGGGAAGCGGTAGCAGTGTTAAGTGAATAGATCCACCAGGTGGTTGTTGGCTTGGGGAGAGCCAGGTCATGAATAATTGAAACTCCCTACCTGTTGTTTGGTCTGGAGGACTGGCATGTTTGAGAGGATAGGATTGGTATGGCATTGCCAATTGCCAGTCAGAACTGGGGGCTACTGTATGTGGATTGCCAACTGGCTTTTAGCCACACCAGGCACTACAAAGACATCCATTTAAATGGTGTATGAAGAACAAGGTCACTTTTTCATATTTGCTGCAAGTAGACTGCCAAAGATATTATTTCTGTGTTTGAGGTACTATTCTAAGTATAGGACACCAATGTGGACTTCTGTATTGTGGTCTTGACTGCAAGGTATCAAGGCAGTCTTTCGTCTTAAAATATCCATTGGTTAATCATTGATTAAAGAGCAACTTGCAGGTTGGAACCCCCTGTAAAGCATATTACTGTATATAATAAATGCTGAAGGAACTTAGCCTGGGTGTGCCCATGCTGCCTTGTACACCATTTGATCCATGCTGCTAAGGCACCATGGAAACTAACGCCCTAATTTTTGCCTCAGATAGGGGACCAATCACAGAATAGGGGGGAAAGCAAGATGATGGTGAGCTATGCACAGACACATTTGATAGACATCCATGGCGCCCAATGAACGGATCTGGGCGTTTTTCCAAATACGAGAAAATTAACGTTTGGTTGCCAGACCACGTCTCATTGAGTGGTAGGCGCTAGCAAGTCTAGAAGGAACTAGATTCTCAGATAGAAAAAAATGATAACTATGCCAGAAACAACATATTTTGAGAAAATAGCGCACAAATAAAGCACAAACTGAAAGTGAGGTAACCGAGGGCAAACAGGATGAATAAATAAAATGGATCCTGACACCGAGGAGAATATAAACAACGAAAATGTCTGTGATGGGCCATAGTCCTATAAGTATGAGCCATCTAGGCGAGATAGGTGCCAGGGAGAGAACGGGAAGGAACGGTAGGCAGAGAAAATAGGTAGTTTTGGTGAATGACTCAGGTGACTAGCGCTGTGTCTGCATCATGACATTATTTTAATATTGTTTAATTAATCTGCTTAGCAGTCACACGTTTGTCGTTGCTGTTGATCAAACATCCATGTAAAAACTGCCTTGACTTAAAGTCCATTGGAATCTTCACAATATTTCATGACAATTGGGCAGCATGGCAAATAACATCAAACTGACGGATCATATTTCTTCTGTCACAGCCTTTTAGCAGAAAAGTTTATGAGTGGAGCTATGGGCTACAGCTTCAGAAAAGATGCCAGGGAGGAAAAACAAAGTAGGCTATACCTTTGGGGTGAGGAAGAAAGCAACGCATGTCAGACAGTGTAGTAGCAGCATAAGTGGCAGTGTACTAGTGCAAGTGTCAAAGCAGTAGCCCACTTTAGCAAATTAGCAAGGTATGTCAAAGATGGCGAGCCTAATTAGAATTAAATTAAATAAAAATACAAATATGATCACTGCCCAGTCCTGCACATTCTCTCTGCAAAAATAAATAAATTTGTCTCCATCGTCAACTCTTGCGACTTTTGTGTATGTAAATGAGTGTGCATAATGTGTGTGTGTTTTTTATGTGTGTGTGAATGCACGGGTGAGTGTGTGTGAGTGTGTGTGTGTTTAGCTTCATAGCTGGCCCCCCATGACCGGAATTCCACAAAATCTCAAGTTTCAAGTTTTGTGCAATTCATGGAGGTCCATGCAATGAATGAATGTTTGTGTACATTTAATGACCGTTAACAAGGATGATCAAATCATTTTGTTATGTTGGTCTCCAGGGCCCATGTCAACACATCCCATATTCATTAATTTGAGATGTAGCGCCACCTAGTGAAAAAGGCAAAAACGATGCGTCGCAAGCACAGGTATCCTTGGCTGACAGGTTCAAAACTGCACAAAATTTGAAATGTAGGATCATTATGATACCCTCTGAATGCATGGAGTTTTCATGAAGTTTCATAGAATTCCATTTATGGGGGGCCATATCAGCTACACACACACACACACACACACACACACACACACACGCACAGACATACGCACACACAAATATACACACATAAAAGCATACTCATATACTCTTAGGCACACTCACACACACACACACAGACAAACAGCACACATACAGTATAAACAAAAACACATTACACACATTATGCACATGCATACAAATTGACATTCACAAAGGTTGAGTAGGGGATGGAGTACGAGATGGGAGACAAATTGATAAGCGTGATTCATTTTTGCAGAGAGAATGTGCTGGACTGAGCGGCGGTCATATTTTGTACACTTGAGCACACTTTCCTCTGAATACATATTAATTCTGCATATGCATTTTTAAAGAAATTTTCAGACAAGATTAAGTATAAATTCATTTTTGAATTCAACCTGCAAATTGCTCTTTAAGGACTTTACAGCAATCTTGTGACTGCCCTCTGTTGTTAGTCTATGATGACATTTTCATTGCTCTTTTATTTGCTCCTGTTCTGAGTTGCAAACCTGTCAACGAGCTGAATATCAACCCCCCCAACTGATACCGACATAGTAATTTAGTATTTTAATTAACACAATACAAGATATTTATGGTTCTCATGCTCCTCTTGCTCTTACTGACCCTGATATTAATACAGCATGAATCTGTAGATTGCCATCTGTTTTTTTTTTTATCTGGTCTGGTGAATTTTCAAAATGATTATCTGATAAAAGCAAAGGGGTTGCCAGAAATCCCAAGATGGGAAGCAAAATGGAAGTGCTGCCTGTCTGCCAGAAGGAATATCTTTTGTAAAAAATGACTCATCCTAATGATTCATATTAGACTCCCATCACAGTGCTGAGCTGCTGTAGTGAAATTACTGGTTTTGTATCCCCTCCGTAATTCGAGGGGAGGCGGGGGTACACCCCAGTGCTTAGGTGCCGAGAGCTTTCCTGGTATGACCAAAAAAAAAAAAAGGAAACCTAGAGGAAATGCCAGAGGTCAACTCCTTTCTCCTGCGATGCGATTATGCATATGGAAGAGGGTTAAACTGCTGTCGGCTGCGACTGCCTTAGAGCGGTGCACTCAGCCCGACGAATGCTTTCCACGCTTCGTGCTCAAAACATATTCTGTGGAGGCCGGTGTTGGTGGGGGCGGACTCGGCTGATGCGGTGGGGTCTCATTCGGGCTCATTTGGCCACGCTGCACATGGGTTATTCATGTTCCAGCCTCATTTCCTGCCTTGCGCTTGATGGTACTTTAAAGCCAAGACATAAATTAAGTCAATGGGTGGTAAATGGCTCAACCTAGCGACAGCGAAGGAGGTGAGTAAGTAATGGATAGGTGTGCGCCATGGCAAGGCAGTGACCGAAAAGGCTTTTGGAATGTGTTTTATGCGGTGTTCTGCTCCACATGTTGTCTCCGCTGAGAGAGAAAATCCTCCTTTATTCATTTGCACAGCGAGGTAATGGTTGCAGGGCTTTTTACAGAATGGATTGGTTCACGCATCTTGTTTTCACCGTGTGCTTCTAACCAGGCGATCCATTCAGATTTTGACAGCTGCTGTGCACTCCCACCACCAAGCAACAAACTTTGCATTGCTTTTCAGGTCATTGCCTCTTTTCACTTCACTATTTGAAGAGCTGTTATGTGAAAAACAACATTCCTTTGACCAGTCAAAGCTCTGGCCTGTTGAAACACTGAGGGCAAGGCCACTTTCTGTTTGCATGTGTTTAATAGTTTTTTTGGAAACTCTAATTTGCTTCTTCAGATTGAGCACTTTCCTGTGTCCAAGAGATGATTACGGCCCGAGACATAACTGCAGAGGCGTGCTCTGTTGAGCTTCATGAAGACAAACTCAGCCAGCCGTCAGAGGAACGGCACAGGCAGAAGGGTTAGCACTCTCAAATCCTCCCTCCCGCAGGAAGGCTCCAGTTAATTTCGCAAACAGGCGCGCCTGACATTGACAGACGCGCTTCAAGGCGCACCATTCGTCCCCTTTGTCACTCTGCCGAAGGAGGGAAGTGACGAACGCTTTCAGACGAGGAAATGTGAAAAACCAGCCGGGGTGAACGGAGGAGGAGAAATTTGTTTTCTTTGCACTAGATCGCTCTCTCTCTCTCTCTCTCTTTAACACACACATTCTCTCCATCTCTTTTCCAGTTTCACTGCAGGGGAGGAAGAGGACTTTGAAGCGAGAACAGTTTGATCAATAATACATTTGCCCGTGCTGCTGAGACAGGTGTAATTGTGCTGATATGTCGGGACTTAAACAATTAATGTAATTTATCTGTGCACATTATCCATGCACGGCTCCGCCTGTTCCGTGTAGCGGCGTGAATCTGCTATAGTAAGCAGCTGGGGAAATGAAAAGGGGCATGCAGATGAAATAAAAAATAAAAAAAATTGAGTTTGACGCGAGACTGTACTCTCTGTGTTTCTTCAACAGCAGCAGGGTACTGGCGTTGTGTTTTAAGGCGCACGAGTCTGATTTGACTGACTTGTTTACAGCTATGCTGAAGCGGGGACAGATTTGTCTGTCTGGCAAAGGCAGCTGTCAGAACTCACTTTCAAGTCTCCGGGAAGGATGCACACGTTGCAATATCCCTCAAGTCTTAAGGTGATTGAGGCACTGTTGAAATGTCCAATCAAAGTGCTGTGAAGCATTATATGAGCATGATCTGGAAGCAGATGAGCGCCACACTTTGCAGAACGGTGCATTTAATGCTTTTTTCACAATCAAAATTAATTTAGGGACGTTTAATTGATGGCTCTGACTGGAAGTGTTGTTTCCATCAATGTCCAGGTTCCCCTCATTGAGCTGAGGTTAATGACACACCATCCACACACATTGTGTGCAGATCAATGCCAAGCCAAATAATCCATATTCAGGTGCCCAGGAGAACACATGGCTCTTTGGTCAGACACATACGTGTTTCATTGTTGGCCCATAACCACAGCTTTTGTTTTGTAGCCTGCTTAATGAGTGCATTTCAGCTGCTGCATGCATTTCAATAACAGGACCATGAAGGGCCGTGCAGCAGAGTTCTATATGGCTCTGCTGTAGCAAGCATCAAGCTGATTCTTCATCTAAAATATTAAGGTAATGAGGTCGCAGAACACAACAAATGCTATGTGCATATAGCCCCACTTAAAGGAGATGATCAATCATTTCAATTGACTGCTCTTAAGTTATGAGGTAGCAGCTCAATGCACCACCATAATGCCCTAGGCAGTAAAACCATTTACTGGAATCAACCACAAACAGCCACTGGCTGGAATCAATGCTATACTCAGATGTTGCCAGAGAACAATAGGTCCAGCGCAGGCATGAAATCAAATGTGTGAATAAACCTAAACCCATACCGAAGCCCTTGATTTGAAATGATGGTTCATGAACGTGCCTTGTTGATAAAAGAAGAACATATTCTCCTTTGTAGTTGTAGCTGAATATGACATATAGAACTGGACGGTTTATCAGAGAAAATACTGGTGGTGCAGAGTTAACCAAACGGGTGTTGCATCATGAAAGTCCTCCCATGTATATCTCCTTTGTACATGGCGTCTTATGTATGTATTTATTTATTTATTTATTTATTTACTACTCTTATCTGGCAGTCCTCAGAGCCTTTTTCTTTCTTCATGTTTGGGCCGATATGTGTTTTCTCAGCTTGTCCATTGACTTCCTTAATGTGTTCCCCAAACTGTGTCTTGGCCTGTGTGACTGTTCTAAGGGTTTATGCCAGAGATGGACAGCTGGCTGGCTTGGCACACAAGGCAGCTGAGCACGTGTGTGTGTGTGTGTGTGTGTGTGTGTGTGTGTGTGTGTGTGTGTGTGTGTGTCTGTGTGTCTGTGTGTCTGTGTGTGCATGTGCATGCGTGCCTGTGTTTGAGAGAGAGAGCGAGTTGACTCTTGGCTATATATTGGAAATTCTAAGCTCCCTGTGATGCTATGAAATTTATCATGTATGAGCTTTCAAAACGCTGCACAATATTCCACCCAAACAATTAATCGGCAGCTCTGCTCAACCCAAACTGTTACACCTCATACAGTCTGTTAAGTTCTCTATAAAATTTGTTCATATAATGCACAGTTCTTTTGTCATACAGGCCGTGAAAATTTAATGAATTAAGCAGGTTACTGAACCAGGTTCTTTTTCCACGTCTTTACCCCACTGAGACTTTTAAGAGGCCAGCTCTCTGACACAAAATAATGCACTGGTTTACATAGTCAGACATTTTTTTGTTAACTCCAGAGGGGCATTTTGGAGCTTGCTTGGCCTCTGTATCCACAAAACTCGGTAGGGAGTGTAATTACTTGTTGGCTGATTACAAACACTGCCTGTCCTTAAGGCAAAATCACAACTTGAAAAAATAATGTGAGGATGTGAGAACTTGGGATTCAAAATGGAATTGCTTCCTCCACATGGGTGGTTGGGAGCAATAGTCATTCAAACTTACTACTCAAGTTAATTCTGTTGTTCATTATTGAAAAAAAAGAAAATATCCTATCACTCTTATTGCAACTGAAAAAGATACAATCAATTGAAACAAAAAATTGGACAAATGGATTTCTTGTTTACCCTTATTCTTTCTTTACATGCAAAACACATTATCTTCTGAGCAAGATTAATGCACTGACATTCAGCAGTGCTGCGGTTGTTTCAGCTTATGTCTTCTTTGCTTGGTCTCTTTATTCATTCATTCATTCATTCATTCATTCATTCATTCATACATTCATTCATCATTCATTCCCCAGATTGTCTGAATCTGTATTGTAACCACCTTCTTCAAATGAATAGATTGTGTGTGTGTGTGTGTGTGTGGGGGGGGGCTGACATTGTATGCCCTATAAGAGTTCAGAGTTTTCGCCCAAAGCCGATCTAATGGGATGTTCATCCTCGCTCGAGGCAGTTTTCTCCTGAACGATTTCCCCTCCGACATTTCTGCGTCTCTCATCCGGTGGCATTCCTGCAATCCGTCCCAGCGCTAGACAGAATTCTTGTTCTGGGTCGTTCACCTCTCTCCCCTGCGCACCACTTAATCATTCCCAGGACGGCGTGCTACGGCTACTTCATTGACTATCCGTTCGGCTGGAGTTTTTTTTTTTAATTGTCCTCCACTGGCTCTGACAGCTGTCGGCCTCATGATGGATTGAGTTGACCGTTTCTTCGTGTGCAGCGAGAGGACGGCCCACATGACACCTTGAGAAGTTGTCACGGCCAACTGAGAACTTTCTGCTTGCGTGAGTGAGTGGCTCTGGTGTTGATAGGATTATCAATAACGCATTCTGAAGAGCTGCTTTGCCAGTTTGAGTGCTATTTTACGTGATATGTTTTGGACATCTTCTCATCCAGTGAATTACTGGAGGTCCATTAGTAGGTAAGCTTATTCTTTTTCCACTAGAGATCCCTATCTTTGGAATGTCTAGGTAGCACATTTTATAGAAAATAAAATAAAAACAAAAGTTGTACTCTGTTATGGAGGAAGGGCAGTTTTTCTGTCAGTATTATGAATGTGTGATAATGGAGTTTTAGTAAAATGTTAATGTGGACGTGAAAAGTGAATATTGAAGGCTATTAGCACAGTGAAACATAATTGCCTGCAACCCAACAGAACACAAATTGCGTGAAGAAGATATTTTCCATTGTCCTTTTAATTTCAAGGGCACCCCACACCTAATTTCATGGCAGAGCACATCACTAGATCCCCCTTAATGGCGTCTTATCGCGGCACTGTCATCATTTATGCATGCTTGAGGGAGTGAGGCCGTCCTTATTTGGCTGTAAGCTGTAAGAGCTAATGACTAGGAAGAGAGGAGCATGTAGGGTGCCACCATTTTAGATGCCAGTCATTGCTGATTGTTTACTGGGCCACTCCGTAAATCAGCAGCCTGTCGTAGTCTAACGAGCTGAAGGTTGATCTCAAGAAAGTTATTTCCATCTTTTTTTTTTGTGGAAGCCACTGTGGAGGCCACAGTAGCTATCTCACACAAGTTATTTCAGTGTCCTATCACTGACCTTCTGAACCAGGAAGCGCCTGACAGAGAATCTCTGCATGTGTGTGGGTGAGACGGCGTCCTCTCCTGGTGCACAGACACGAGTGAGTAATCTGAGGCTCTCAGCCAAGCTCACAGCGAACTCTACACAGCCCCCACGGGGATGCAGCATGGACTCAACACAGACAATCTGCAGCCTCCTCTCAATACACACACACACACACACACACACACACGCACACACACACACCCCTGAAGTCCAGTTCAGCCCAGCCAACTCATTGTGAGGACCATCCAATCTCCCTCTACCCCTTGCCAGGCTGGCACCACCATGAGGTGGAGACTCATGGCTTGGATTATCCTGCCCATGGTGTGCCAGGTTGAGGGGCCCCATTTGCACAAACAACACCAACTTCCCAGTTGGTTTATCCCATCAGTTACTTGTGAAGTTATTGTTTACTTACTTTTTAAATACTTTAAACTATTGCCCTTTTTATGTATTATTACTTTGTGTGTTTTATGTTTACTTTTTTATATTTACTTTTTAAACTGTTCTTTCAATTGCCCCTCTATGCTTTTATTAGCTGGTCCTGTTTGCTTTTGTGAATGTGAAGCACATTGAATGACCTCTGTGTATGGAAATGTGCTGGGTAAATAAAGTTGACATGACTTGACTTGAGAGTGTTATCATCTAGCACCAGTCCATTTCTATTGCGTTAGCATTGCAAGTTTTTCTCTTTCAAATGGAGTTGTCCTCTTTACCAGAAATAATCTCATCAAGTTATGGTACTTGGTGAGACCTCAATTAAGTCAAATGAAGGCCTGGAACCTAATGAATTGGCAGTGGAAACAAATGTTTCTGTGTGGCAGAAACAGCTGATTTTTTACTCTTTCCTTTCATTTACTCTGATATTTTCCATGGTGCTATGATAATATTGTAACATGTTCTCCAGAGAACAGTGATCTTGCTATTCAAAATGTAAAAAACCTAACTACAAAACAATTACTTCTCCTGCCTGGGGCTGATGACTTCACTGGTCGATCAGAGATGAAAGTTCATCAAGGGAACTTACTGATGAGATATTTGCCGTGTAGGCAATTCACCCAGATGATGAATCATCAAAAGCATTGTTGCCATTTTGTTCCTCATTTTAAGTTTTGGGCTCTTTTATTTAATTGATTTATGAATTGATGAATTTATTGACTTATTTTGTCTCATTACTGAAATGTATCTCCTCATGGTAGAATTCAATTTGAATGAAGTTGAATGTTTCCCTTTGTCTCTCTGGAATTCTTTCTGGCAAGGGATTATTTCACGTTGTTAGCAGCTGCAGTAGGAAATATGCTCATTCTGACCTTCAGTCATTTCTTATTCATAGAATGGGCAATACTCAATCCCTGGTGTCAAGTTTGATGCTTTACTGCATTTCTTGGCCACATGAAGTGGTATTCTTAAACCACGCCTGATGGTGTGTCTTGCATCTGAGCATATGAGTGAATGTATTCATGATACATTTATTAGAATGCATGGTGAGGGAAACTAATATTATTATTATTTTTTATAGCTCTTACAAAATGAGAAGACATCAGAGTGTGGAATGGTAGGAAACAAGAATGTACCCATCCGTAAAAATGAAATCTTAACTGATTTTCATTCTGTTTCTTCCCAGGGTTGTCACATGCTGTTTGTCTCAATACGTTATATGGATGCTGTGCTACACTCTCTGAGAGATCAATGCTACTGGAATCAAACATTTATTTTTTAATTCTTAATGAAATGTTGCAATAGATGTTTGAAATGAATAGAACCATAATTTCCCGCCTATTAAAGGAATATTTCGGTTTTTTACACTTTAAGCCCGTTTTCTGTATTGCCTAGCATGAAAACGAGTGTTTGACACCGAAATCTCGACGATTGAGCCTGTGTGTGCATTTCGGCACCTTTAGAATGTTCTCTATATGGCCTTAACATTGCTCCCTATGTGCATAAACTATTCTGTCCTTAAAACACCCCTAAACGTTCGTTTTTTAAAATGAGCAGCTCACCGAGTGGTTAATGGTCTTCAACGATCTTCTATAGCAAGTTTGACAGCGAAATGTAGCTTCAGTCATAGTTTATCAGGGATTTTCGAAATCCCGGAAGTAATTTTTCAGATAACTCACAACCGTGTTTGGCTAATATAACACAACAGAATTTGAATTTCACTGCGAAACTTGCTATAGATGATCGTTGAAGACCAGTAACCACTCGGTGAGCTGCACATTTTTAAAAACGAACGTTTAGGGGTGTTTTAAGGACAGAATAGTTTATGCACATAGGGAGCAATGTTAACGCCATACAGAGAACATTCTATAGGTGCCGAAATGCACAAACAGGCTCAATCGTCGATATTGCGGTGTCAAACACTCGTGTTCATGCTAGGCAATACAGAAAACGGGCTTAAAGTGTAAAATACCGAAATATTCCTTTAAGTTTTATACATTGATTTTACATTGCTAAATTTTTCAGCCATGAGGTTATTACACAGGAGTAGGCTATACTAGTGGTGGGGGAAAAAATCGATTCTGTTCAGTATCGCGATATTTTGTGCACACAATTAAATCGATACTTGTAGCTCAAAGTATCGCAATACTTAATTATATAATTTAATTATCCATTTTACTTTTATTTGAGTCGAGTTTACTCAGGGTTTACTCTGATCACATTAAATTAGCTTATTACGCTTTTAAGGGGGGCACGTGTTGTGGTGTTTCATTGTGCATTCAACAGCAATAATAAATGACTTCACAATCACAACCTGTTATACAAGACACTCTACACTACTTTCACATCGAAAAAGGTGGGTGTATTTTGGTTTTCAACAAAAAGTGAATAGTAAGGACCTTGACATGCACCATGCCATTGCAAAGTGAGTTGAGCAGTGTTATTTTCTTAATTGTTTGTAATGACTTAGAATAATATGAGAGACATGAATAGCAATATATCGCAAAATTGAATTGCAATACTTGGTGTATTGCAATATGTTAAGAATCGCAATATTATCGAATTGTGGCCCAAATATCGCAATAGTATCGAATCTTAATTTTTTTGCCAATTCCCACCCCTAGGCTATACATGGGAATACATTTATTTTGATTCATTTTTCTAATGGAAGCATGATCTGATGCTGATTCATTGGGCACTGCAGTTATTAGAAAGCGTATGGTCAATATAGAATTTTACATTACGGCTAATACACAGAACATGATTGTATTTTCATAGGTTCTGTAGCGAAAACACTAGACACTTGTACTAGTAGGTTGTTATACAGTCTACACAAGTCCCATGGACTTAATATTGAGTGGTTATATTTGTCTTCGTCTATATGTCTGTATGGAGTGCTTTGAGTAGGCACTGTGCTAGAAATGTGCTATACAAATACTTACTTAATTGCTTACTTATACTTACAAGTCTTTCAGACACAGTTCATTAGAAGCTGTTCCTGCACTTGATTATCACAGTGCAGTTGCTATATACTAAACAAACAACAAAAGCTGTACAATAGGAGTAACCTCAGATTACTTCTAATGAATACAAATGCGTATTGCTTCTTTGTTCATCGTAAACCTTAAACTCAAATGCCTATGTATTCTGGCAGGAATTAAATATAAGGATAGGGTCTATCAGGTATAGAAGCCAGGGTAAACATTCCTCCCAATGGTGTATCAGTCTAATCTCGATCGCACTTTATAGTCCCACATTGATTTTTTTTTTTTTTCCTAGAGTGTACTTGTATGTGACTGGTAGCGAATTGAGTGTATGGAATACAAAGCTGCCTGCTAGGGACAGGTAGAGGGAAATCCATGCATTCCAGGCAAACTTAATCAAATGAGGAGTCCAGTTAGACCCTCAGGGCATTAAAGCATTGACTTGCTGTTCCCATGGTGATAAAGATCTCCTCAGTTAATTGAAATCTGGTCGATTGTGATGGGCAGCATTTAAAGCACCTCCTGAGCTGATGTAAGATCAATGCAACAGGACCAGAATGGGACCTGCTGTGTAATCCTGAATATCAGTTTGTGTCGGCTCTAGTGTACGAAGTCTTTCATCAATAATTGCACGGGCATAAAGTGGTTGTGTGTGTGATGCTGTGGAATTATGGGTGCAGGAGTAGGCTACAGATGTGAACGCTTGCCTTGTGTAAGCGGTCCTGTACAGAAGACGTCGCACAGCCTCTGTGATGAAAGACCCTTCAGTGACGCAGATCTTTGATCTGTCAGGAGAGATCATCATGCATCTTGACAATCCATGTGGATGGTTGCGGGCTCTTTTTTCACACACCTACAATACAATTTTAAAGTTAAAATCCGAGGTAGGGTGTCGCTGAAGGGAAATGTCAAGTTAGGGACAAATTGTCATTTTTACAAAAGTGTGAAATTGTATGTGACAAAGTTGAGTGTAGTAAGACCATACAGTACCAAGCGATCAATATGCAACGCATGTATCAATGCACCATAGAGCAGCAAGAAGACATTGTGGGCAAAGATTGGGTTGGATTGTTATGACTACATATATTAGACAGTTATGGGCCACATAAAAATATTCTATTCAGTGTTCACTGTATTAATGCCATATAAAACTCATGAAATGTGCTGGGCATTAAGTAACCTATCTGTGGCATTTGGATAATAGATATGAATTAGAACTTTAAATTAGATTTCACCCTTTGCCATTCCATCTGGCTCGTTCCGTTCTCAGATACTGGAATTGTTCTTTGCAAGTTAACTCCCATTACTAATTTAATTAACATGGAGGAGAGACGGCCGGGGCTCCATTCCTAAATATCACACGAGGTATTTATGGAGTTCTGTTGCTTGGAAAGTTCAGCAGACGTGTTAATCACCGGCGGATGGCTGTGGAAGTGTTTGCGCGAGCAGATTAAAGAGTCACAGGCAGAGTTAGACGGAGCATTCAGCCCCGAGAAAAGATTTCATTTTCGAGGTCAGATGGGTGATATAAAACTGTGAGACTTTAATGGGGGAGGAGAGTGGGAATGGCTGCATGTCTAAGGGAGCCGCAGTGCGTGTGCTTCAGTGTCTTTCACCGTCTGAGCCGTTCTCAGCCATTCTCAAAGTTATACAAGCAGTGTGAGAATACCACAGGGGCAATTTTCTTGGTGGGTGGGATTGGAAAGAGCCATTTAATATGTCACAGTGTTATCTTTCATTGACTTTTCAGTTTTAACTTTCATTGAGTGTGGGTGGGGGGTGGGGGGGGGGGGCAATCAGTTTAAAATAACTTGATATGTTTGCTTCATTCAGGTATTGGCTGGAAGAGCACTCAGAATCTGCAGGTCAGAATCCAAGTAAAGACTGACACTGACCTTACCTGGTGGGAAATTCTAAAGGTGTCTGCATAATAGATAGCACTCCATTTGTTATGCTTGGCCCCATTAAAAGGGCATTTGTTTCAGCGATTCACAGAGGAGAAGCACTGCATCACACTTGATCTGTGAGAAATTAAAAGCTTCCTCATTAAACGAGTGCATATATCTGTCGAGAGAAAACGGTTGATCTAAATGGATGTTAGTGCCCATTTGTTAAGCCCACGTCTCCTTCCCCCGAAACAAAATCCGAAGGAGAAAGTTTTACAACTTCTCATTTCCTGCCAGCACGTGGCCCATATCTATGACACATGGAAACGAACCATGCAATATTAATTACCCTCAAGCTGTTGTGCTGCACATCAAACCCCTTCTTTCACCACACCAAAAGCATAAAGTTAATTCCCTTTTTCCGAATCAGACCACGGCGTGTCTTCATGAATACAAATGAGACGTGCGTGCAGAGCGGACATGGCTGTCCTTCAGCAGAGGCTGTGATATATACACATTATCTGTCTGTGCAAGGCGCTTTCATTACTTTGGTCAGATTCACTGTCTCTTCTGTGCGCTAAGGCTGTAACGGCGTGGTTATATGTAGAGCAAAGCAGTGCTCCTCTATCCAGACACTGAGTGACACCAAGCCATTATAACAGCATTTAAATCTTCACAGAAACCAACTCTTGCCAAGACAGACCTCCCCAATGAAATCGATGTATTAAGAGCTGGCTCCTGTGGCTCCTGGTCCATACTGTATGCTCCGGTCACCTCATAATAAGCTACCATTGTATGCCAGTTATTATGGGTGTTGGATAAATGTTGAACTATATTTACTTTATTGAAGTAGAGACGATTGCAGACAATGATAATAGTGCTTCTGTGAGCTACACAAACCTCAATATCTGTGCACTGTTTAATAATGAAACTGGAATTGGACTCTTCAAGAATCTGACACATGCATTTATTCAACACAATATGATGTCAGAAAAAAATAGATGCTCATTCAGTCAAGATATAGGTTTAGTAACTTAACTTCCATCATTATACCGTGATTAATTGTTTTTTTGCCTTTGTCATATCTGAAATTCAACACATTTGTCAACAGGGCCTGTCTAGGAGAGAATGTGACTCATCTACCCTGAGGCTGGAATCTTCTCATGGAGACAGAAAGACAGGGAAGGAGAGAGAGAGAGAGATAGAGATGGGGGGAGAGAGAGAGAGAGAGAGACTCTGCAGACTGCCTGGCTGCAGTTCTAATGGATTCATGCACATACAGTATTATTCCCTTCACCCACAATGCACATGGTGGTTTGGAGCATGGGTTTTTCCATTCCTGCTTTTACCTTCACATTTTCCGAACATTGCTTAAATCACTTAAAAGTTCACGAGGGGTTACTGATCAGTGAGGTCACAGACTATTAAACAAGACCTTCTTGTTTCTGACAGTCGAAAGTAGAGAATCCAATTTAAACCTAGGAGAAAACAAAAGCTACTGGAATTGAAGTCATTCCCCACCACGTTTACTCTGTAGCCATCTACAGTGTGCATCCTCAGGAGATAGGATTTCAGCTTGGCTTGTCTCCGTCCCCGGCTGCACAAACTGTGAGAAAGTGACTTAAAACAGATCATGGTCTCTTCATATCTAAAACAACCTTTGTCAACACTGTAATTCTGTATTAGTTCTCTCTCTCTATCTCTCCCTATCTCTCTCACTCTCTCTCTATCTCTCTCACTCTCTCCTTTCTCTTTCCTTCTTTCCATTCTGCTTCTGGCGATGCCTCTTGAGAAATCACTGGTTGTTTCTCTTCATTACAGTTTACACATATGTTTTTTTTCCCATTGTGACATTTCATTATATTTATCAAAATAAGGGATCTGCACCGGTGCTGCCTCGCCGTGATATTAGCTTCTGTTCCACTCACTCCGTTGCAACCGTAGCGAGCGCCCTCCTTGTCTTTTCCAATCGTTGCCTTCCCCAGGAGAAATCTCTCAAGTATTCTTTCACAGGTTCAAATTTCTTCATTTTTCCCCCTCCTCTCTCTCTCTCTCTCTCTCTCTCTCTCTCTCTCTCTCTCTCTCTCTCCTCCTCTCAACATCACAGCCGAGCGTGACAGAGCGATCCCGTTCCCTGTTCTGCCGTTAAGGCTGAGAGCTTCACCAGGGACTGGTGGGGTTGGTGCATTTGTGTGAACAGCTTCTGTATACAAGCCGCTGGGGAGCATTTGAGTGGAGGGCTGTTTTCCCACCACTGTCACCGAATACTTCACGGAGAACTCCAGTCACTCTGGGGGCCCGCATTAAAAGTGACACGTTTTATTTTCGCAAACTGTGAGTATAATTGCAGTGAAGAAGAGAATGAGATTTTGGCTGGTGAAACATTTGGCTGGTGGAATGTGTTGTATGTGTCTCCGGTTACAACTCTCCTCGTGGCAACAGGGCGGAAGAATGCCTTAGCGTTTTTAAGCTCACACATTTTCATTCCGTAAGGAGAGTTGGGTCCTTAAAAGAGAAATATTTGCTTCTCCTGTCTTCTTGCCCAAGATCTGTTGAAGGACCCATCCAATGACCTAATGCTTCCTTTTCTCAGACTTCAGAAGCTGCCTGTTTTTCTCATTGGAAATGCAGCAGTTGGTCCAGGACTCAAGTTCAGTACAAGGGCATCGACCTTACAGGCCTAATGGCACATGATTTTGGCGAGAGCCTGTAGATTTTTCTCCTGGGCTTTCTTGCCATGGTAATAAATGGATTATGCCTGGCAGCACTTCTTGTGAGTCATAGGGTTTTGACATCCTTTTCAATATGTTTTCCCTGCCATTTGTATTTCAAGGATGATTTTAGCACAAACAAATAACAAATAATCAGAAATACCTACACTGTATAAGCAGGCTTTCAGCAGTAGACAGCGTTAGCTGAAGTAACAGGTTGGTCTGTATATGTCTCTTTAAAGCAAACTATGTCTCTCTCTCCCTCTTTCACTCTCTCCCTCCCTCTCTCTTTCTTTCTCTCCCTCACTTTCTCTCTCCCCCTCTATCGCTCCCTCTGCTCTCTGAATGTTTTACAAACACCCACGGCTGCAGACACTGTCTCATAACTATTTTATTTTTAGGCTAACCCACTGACATTGGGTTTTGTGGATTACTGAGCTCTAAGCAGCTTCATCTCAATGTAAATGTCGCTGTCCGTGGTGCTGAGGGACAAGCTCATCTCCTTTTCTATCTATGGGTGTCTGGCCTCTCTGTATATTTATTTTACTGGTTCAGTCTATATAGAAAGTAATGACTATGTTTATATTAGGTAGCGATGTGTTTCCACCATATACACAAATGCTCAGAAAAGAATCAAAATAAGAAACTGACTTCAGCCAACATACCATATTCATGTTGATGGAGTTCACTGATGTTGAGTTGAGAATGAATGTGTATTTGTGTTACCGAGGCTCATCAGACAAGGTCAACAGTAGGTTTAGATGCTCTTCCTACTTGTAAACATTCCATATTTGTTGAAGCTTTGATGAGGCATAATCCACCTTATCACATTAGATACTAGACCAAATTCAATCATGTGTGATTCTTACTACCATGAGTGTGATTTTTACTAACATACCATGACACACCTAGGCCTATATCTGATCTTCATTTTGGGCATTGATCTTCATATCAGTCAATATCACAGCAATCACTGCATGCAAAGATGTATTCCTCCTCATCCCAGTTTTTAGGCTGAATATTTGTTTTGGAAATGTAAGAAAAGAGAAAAAACATGAATCCCCTTACAACATGGAAGCCACATCATCATAGTTTTCTGTTGTATTGCTAAATGTATACTGGCAGTGATGGCGCAGGAAATCACATTTGTTGATGTTGATGTTTATATTTACATATATTAGCAGATGCTTTATCCCAAAACAACATATTAACCAAGGACCAATCAACACACACCCAGAGAAACTCCACACAGAGTTTCCTTTTTGTTTGGGGGACAGCCTGCCTCTACTTTGGTTGGTTCATGTTTTCAGAATGGGCTGCCAATACAGAGATCACTTTTTTTTTACGTGTATTCACAGAATAGACATAACGGATAGTAAGAAGATGATTGCTGTAGATAGCCAAAAAAGAAATGTTATGGGCTTGAAATCGTGTACAATTGCTGACTGCACCTTCAGGAGCTATTCAAGGCAGATTAATAAGAAGCCCCAGCTCAGACTGGCTTTGGGAAGGAAAAAAGGAGACACACTGACTTGCGAATGATTGCTGCAGATCATGCACACAGTCTGAGATGAAATGACGTTTAGCTCCTATCATTAGTGTGAAGGCACATAATGCTCATATGAATAATTTTATGTCAGTCTGGGTTAGCAAGATATTCTTTTAATCTAAATGTGCCTCCGACTTGCCATTAGACAGTGGCAATGGCACACTGATGGCGGCTATTTTGTTTACTGGTGTAATGATTTGAGTTTAATTGGACATGCAAATGTCTCTTAATGATCCATGTTCCTCCAAATACATCTTTTTAATGATCCCAATAAAGTTGGGACTTCTGAAATATTTACTCGCGCGTGCATGGTCTCAGAACTGGAGAGCAATTAATTGCAAAGTGCTGTGTAAACAAATCCCACACAAACATTGATTAAACCTTCTCTGTTTCTTTGTCTGCCCACTGCGCAAATCTCACAATTTGCAGCAGTTAATATGTTAGGAGAGAACAACCAACAGAACACCCAACATAACAACCAACAGAACACACAACAGAACACCCAATAGAACACTCAGCAGAACAACCAACAGAACACGCAACAGAGCACACAGCAGTTACCCGTTCACAACTTGTTTCTGAAGGCAGAAGTTGCTGTGTCACATTGATTGTGTTTTGAATTGCCTGCATTTCCATGCTTTGCCTTTTGTGATGTAGAAACAGTTGTTTTGTGAAGAGGTGATAACTGCTGGACAATAAACAAAAAATACTAGCAAAAGTGTTAGTACTTTCTTCAGATGGGAAGCTGGACCAACATGTAAATAATTTAATTCTGAGGTCCTCTCTGGCATTTTAATCTGATCTAATTACTCCTGCTGGGAGTTTGTGGGAGGGACACCCAAGAAAGTTCTCAATCAGACTAACTAATGTGGGTCATGTTGACCAAATTGACAACTCCCATCGGAAGCACAATTTAGCATTTTGAAAAACAAATGAGCTTTCCCAAATACTACCAGAAAAAAAAAATTGTTTCACAAAAGTAAACTGAAACTAGTTCGGCTGTTGAAGTTGACATGATGCATGTTGCATAAGATTGTGTTGCATGATCACAGTCATATAGTCAAATTGCATCCAGTGCTTAATTAGTAGGAATTTATGTTGTTCTGCATAAATCCTCATAGTCACAAACAAATCTTCTCATTGCTGTTAGATTAACTTTCCTGTTGGCACAGTCAGATGGCAACTCCATGCCAAAAGCATGTCCCGAGTTCAACCAAAGGTGATTATTCTGGCATTTGTTCGGTAGTGGTGCCATAGAGGACATTATAAGAGATTAAAATGTGTTTGCCATGGTGGAAAAGCAAAACCATTAAAACCTTATTACGAATGTAATTCCCCCTGCCAGGTCATCAGATCATAAACCCAGGGGCTTGGAGTTGATAGGAAGACAAAAGCCCTGTTGGGTCAAGAGGGATCAAATAGCAGCATTGATGTGAAAAGTAATTAGTCGCTGTGAGTAAATACTCTAATGAACAGTCAGTCTCTGCTGCACACAAACAGATCATTAAAGGCAAACTTACTGAAAAAACACACACTGCCTTGCAGGCCTGAACTACCTGTGACAAGAAGGTGAAAGGAGAGAATACGGGTGTTAAAACTTTGGGGGTTAGAAACAACTCATTATCAGCAGTTATGGAGACAGCCATACTGTATGTCCCTTGAATGTAACTCACCACAAGTTCCAGCAATGAGAAATAATGAATCTCTTGTGTTAGAGAGTTGATGTAAACACGTTATCACTGGAAATTCTCCATACACACTCTACCTATACTCAGCATGTCTCCACAGTCGGCCCAGAGATCGAGTCCTCAGCAATTCCAAAAGAGGCTTTCGCTCTGAAAGCCTTTTGTGCACCGTAACCCTCTTAGAGAGGGATTTCCCCCCTAACAGGCCTGTACTAATACGGCATCTGAACAGTGGTATACTTTATGCCTTTGAACATATTTTGCGATATAAATGGAGAGCTTTTTTGCCCAGGTAATCAGACGACGACGAAGATCACAGACAAGCCTGAGGAAGTAGGATGATAGTTTTTAGTGAAAGAGAAAGACAGTACACAACTGTGATCAGACCTTAGTCAGCACGGAGAATATTTTCAGTCTGCATTTAAGTGGGTCATGTCTTAGATACTGTAGACTACTCGCTTTTTCAGATAACTGAGAAAAAGCGTCTGGTTCTCTCTTTGAGAAATATCAACGATGGCATATCTTCTTGGGGGAAGGTCTGAATGTGAATCTGGCCAAGGTTGTGTGAATATATATATATATATATATATATATATATATATATATAAAAAGAATGTGACACTGTTTTTCATGTTTTGGGAAATAACTATAAAACAGAAATGGCAAAGATGCATATTATATTTCTGTCCATGAAAAATTCATAATAATCTTTCCTATCCTATTGATCCTTTTTGTCATGTTTATGTCCTTTAATGTGATCTGTGAATTAAAGCAATAAAAAAGATGAAGTATTGATGCAATGCATCAGGTGAATTGGCATGAAGCCCACTGCATTTTATGTTATTTGTTTAGCATGTAGACTTCATTTTACCCTTTGTTGCATCGTGTGTCATATCACAAGTAGTATCACCGCATGATTTGATATTCCATTATTGTCAGACGGTAAGATACCACAGAAAGTATCAGTGGAAGAGTTTCTCTCCAAACGCTAGTTCCGATCGAGGAAGTGACATTTTCCCCAAGTAGCTTGTGTAGTTGGTGCAGTTTTGCTGTGTATCCCAGAGGAAATCACCATGACTTTGTTCTGTCATAATTTCACTGCAGGTCCTTGTTCTGACAGGCACTCCGCCACACACCCCAGTCACCGAACACAACATCTTCAGCAACTACCGTCTGTCGTGTTGCTGCTGCTAATACACAACTGCACATTTCATGAGGCCTGTGATACCCATTTCCTTCTACTAATGGTGTCCCAAGGATAGAATCACAAGGTCTATGCTGCAGGGGAAGAAGATTTGCTGCCAATATCTTGGGCTGTGATTCAGAATGGCTGACAGTCAATGCTAAAACCCTTTTGTGTATTCAAGAGTACTTACATTATTATGAACATTTCCCCAACGACTGGCCTCCAATTACTTTAGAGTGTAAAGACAGAAAGAAAATCATTTTGAAATTCACAGTTGGCTGCAGAAGAAGCACCTTGATCTTGATCAACAGTACATAACCTTTTATCTCCACTGGTCAGAGGCGCTGGAGTGGTCAGCTAGAGCTATTGCAAACCACCACCTCCAGTATGTCTGATAGTCACTTGTCTTGCTCCAACTAACCCTATAAATCACTTTTTTGATTGCCTTTTGGATTATATGACATGTGCACTGACATTTTAATCCATCAGACATTATGAACTCATGCTTTGTGTCATTTGTTTGGGTCTGACTAGGCTAACTATATCGGTAAAGTGCATTTGTGACGCATCGCACTTGTGTCTTTCATAACTAATGTTGCATCACCCTGTCTGAACCAAACTCAGTCCACTGGAATCTAGTACAGCATCCCTGACCAGTTTTATTCTCCACGTCCACCTCGACGGATCATGCCCCTACTGCTGTTCACCACAGTGTTGGTGAACAGTCACAAAAATGACTCAGACTAGATCAGATTGCCCAGCATTCTCCAGAGGTCATTCTCTAAATGACCTCTGTTCCCCTGCAGTCATGTAGATGCTGGAGGAGTGAGAGGACATGTGGGTTTCAGAGGGGTTCTGCAGGGACAAGTCAGTCATTTCAGGACCCTGGACAGAGACCTGTGTTAACACATCACTTTGCTGCACATTCATCTGGCTACACAATGTCCACCTTGGAAGTCACAACAGCTCCAGGGGTTTGGTTTGATCAAGCCTCAATGTGTCATTCATATGCAGAGCTACAGTAAATGGTCAGTGGTCATGCTTCAGATGGACAGAACAGATAGCTGTGTGCTAATGAGCTGTTTTCAGCTGGGACAGAAAACATCTTCATGGCAGCACACTGTTGGATAAACACTTCTTCTGTTGTCCCTTAAGTGTGTTGTACTGATCGGTTGGTAAGTGCATAGGAAAAACATCCATTTGGCTGTGGGTAATTAATTTGGGACAAAAGGATGATAAGTGCCAGTAGAGAGCATTGATATGGCAACTCATGAGAGCATCCACATTTACGTAAATGAAGATGCCTTCTGGATGAAAGAGTTTCTGCCTGAGAATACACAATTTTGAGACTAAGGGACACAAAACCATGGATAAATCCGAAGATATTGTAGTCATATGGCACAGTTCTTGATCTATGAGGTTAATGTTGACATAGTTAATCATGGTTAATCATATTTCATTCCAAAAACAGGCCAATTTACAGAAGAAAGTTAACAATTTAAGGATTCAGAAATGTCAAAGCCACAATTAAGACATGTTCAAATGCCCACCAGGTCATTTAAATAAGTGCATAAGTCTTGAGTGGAATGAGTGGTGCCAGTTTGTGCGCCTCTGGCAAATGTGTTGGTTCAAGCCTTTGTGGTCGAAAGGCTTTGCACTTAACCATATGGCTTTTTTATGAGTGGAAATGTGAAATTGACTTGGACACTTTTGGGCTCTACTGGGCAATAAAGTCACTCCAGCCTAATGAAGGCCTTCCTTTAGGTCTGGCTCTTATATGGGAGCTATTGATGAAAAGGCGTAGATCAATGGAGGCGAGTGGGCCTTTTCATTCATTTTCATTTCCACAGCATCCCTCTTTTCACAGGGCTTCTGGGGGATTTGGAGGGACTGGGCCGTGTGTGTGTGTGTGTGTGTGTGTGTGTGTGTGTGTGTGTGTGTGTGTGTGTGTGTACGTGTTCGCACGCGTGTGTGTGTGTGCCACTTCATTCTGCGGCTCTCATGTTGGCATGATGAAAAACTCAATCAAAGGCCTCTCATTCTAGACTATAGCGCTCTATTCCCTCCTGAAGGACCCAGAAAGTGGGAGGAAAAAAAGTTTTTTTCAAATGTAATTCTTATCATGACTCATCATGAAAAAAACTTACTGCAATTTCCCAGCTTATACATTAATTTAGCAGAATTTGTTCTGCTATGAGGTTAATACAGGAGGGCAGTTAATATGGCATTGATATGGTTTTGTTTCTTTTAAACTTGCATAAAAAACTGTCCTGCGGCTTATACACAAAGCAGCTAACAGGAAATTACTGTAATGTAAAGTTCAGTAAAAGCTATATTCCTTTAACATAGTGAAACGTAAGTATATAATAATTCCAACTGCTTGAATTTCACATAATCGCATGTATGTGCATGTACATGTACAAATACAAATATAATGTATTTCATAACTGATAACACAATGAAGAGAACCAAACAGTCCTTTATTGTTTTCACTATTTCAAGATCATTGCTCTTTGAACCTCAAAGGGTATGATAATCACAAGTTATTACAGTGCATGAAAATGCACTGTACTGTTCTTCCTAGGCTTCTTCTTCTTCTTCTTATTATTATTCCGCTTACCAAATTCATTTTTTCTATTCAGCTTGAACCGTTTAACCTAGAAACTTCATTCAAACGTTGTAACGTAGGTCTTCAATAGGGGCATGCTG
This sequence comes from Sardina pilchardus, assembly GCF_963854185.1. Classification (NCBI taxonomy): domain Eukaryota; kingdom Metazoa; phylum Chordata; class Actinopteri; order Clupeiformes; family Clupeidae; genus Sardina; species Sardina pilchardus. Next base: position 7,292,748 of record NC_085003.1, on the reverse strand, counting down.
CTAAGTATTTTTCAACTTTGTAACTTTTATACTTTTTAAACTATAAATTAAAAACTATTAAAAATTTCCCCATAGACTTAACATTGGCCTCTATGACATCACAGTCGGGTCGTTAAGCAATTAGAATCTTATGCCAGGTGGCCAGCCCCACCTGCAGCAGCCCTCTCTCTCTCAGGCTTTAAGCATACAACTCTCTGTGAAGACTACATATCCTGTTAACCTGTTTCGTCTTTCCACAACCGTTTCAAAATAAAAGTCCTCACTGCAATAATACACTATTAAATCATTTAACCATTGAAACTACTCAACTATTTAACTGTTCAACCATTCCAACTAGGGATGCAACGGTACAGTTTTGCCACGGTTCGGTTTGTATCACGGTTTTTGGGCCACGGTAACGGTTCGGTTTCAATATATCAATATTATCTTGGCTCTAGCATACAGGAGGCTATATTTGCCTTTTCTATTTCAAATCAACAATGTGCTTCTACTTACACTTGCAGAGAAAATATTAAATGCATAGCCTGACACAGATGAAGCAGAATCACAAAAATGTATTAAAAGAAAAGAACACCATCATTGCCTTCTGTCATAAACAGGCAATGTTATCCATAGTGCAGTGCAGCATAAAGTAATGTGTAGTTATTTATTTAATAAACTCACTGTTCTTCACACATTTAAAGAAAATACTTAACTGTTATACACCCTCAAAAAAGTAGTGAACAATTCTGAAAATCTTCTCAAAATAATTGGTGAGGTAGTATTATGTGTAGTTTCAAATGGATATTTGATTTGGGAGTGCCTGCCCTGTCCTCTTTTATGAACGTAAAAAATGTAAACATAGACAAAAGTGCAGTGCAGCATTAAAAATATTAGAACAATGAAATGAACATTATTGCAACCTGTTGTCAGGGGGGGCAATATTCCGAGAAGAAAGTGGCAAATTTGCCACTTCACAAAGTGTCTGTTTCCCCTGTGTCTCCTGTCGTGTGTGTGTGTGTGTGTGTGTGCGTGTGTATGCGAGAGAGTTGTGTGATTGACGAGTGGACGAGCGATTGACTGATTTAGCAGTGAGTTTATTGTTTTTCGAGTGGACACCTCCCGCTGCCCGTAGCCTAGCATGTACAACGTCAGGAAAATAAATGACCCGAGTTTGGAATGACATGTCAGCCTCCCCATCTCCTATAACCTCCCATCCCTACAATATTTTCCAGTAAACTATCAAAAAGAGAATACACTCAGCTGTGTCGGCGTCACGCTTTCTTAGGCTACTCTAGCGAGCAATCAACGCAGGGCAGAAACCACCGGTTACACTGTTACACACAGACTTTATAATGTGGCAAATTTTCGACCTTTTAAAGTGGCAAATTTGCGTCTTTACAAAGTATATATACGTGGCCCTAATACGCCGTCGTATTCGTTATGTCTTTGGGAATTATAGGAATATTGTTGTCGAAAGGCAGCAGCAATGGATGGTTGGGTTTTCGGTGGCAAACTAACTCTCCGTGCTGCTCCACTTAAGGTTACAGCCGGGTGATGAAGGCGCAAGTGGGCCGACAAGTTGGATGTGTTACCTTTATTAGGTGATCGTTGTGAAGCAGTGCTTGCAATGCACACTGTGCTTTGTTTACTGACGGTCTTTTTGCCTTGTTCGTGGGCTACTTCAAATGTCGCCATGATCATGCAGCCGCCGGTAAAGTTTGTTTCTTCTCACATGACTCCTTCATTTGCATTTCAACGCGCTTATTGGCTCTTGGGAAATTCAGTAAAATTCTGATTGGTTGTTGCAAGGTTGACGAGAGGCAAGCTGAACAGTCAGAGAAAACGCATCCCCCGGGTCCTAAGCACTCCTCTATATCGCTCCCAGGCTACGCGCGCGCAATAACCTTGTATTAAATAAAAAGTTTTATGTCGCGTATACCGAAATATTGCGGTTTAGGTGAGTCTATTGAACCGAACAGGCCAAACCGAACGGTTCAATAAATTATTGAAAACCGTTGCATCCCTAATTCCAACTGTCTGTTATCATCAACTATGCCTCCAGTCAACTACATGAGACCTCCATGTACCTGGCAACCAACATAGCAACCATCAAAATTAAGCGTTTATGACCGTTTCCATAGCAACCAACATGATTTTACTACAGTAACTTCTTTATTCCTGATAGTGGCAGCCATGGATACCCTATCAACAAATGTTTCAAAATAAAAGTCCTCAGTAGCAAGTTAGCTAGTTAGCATGGTTAGCATAGTTAGCATTTTTAACATAGCTGCTAGAAATGATTAGCTAAGTTAGCTTATCAACCTAGTTAGCATTGTTAACATAGTTAGCATTGTTAGCATAGTTAGCATTTTTAGCATAACTGCTAGAAATGATTAGCTAAGTTAGCTAATCAACCTGGTTGGCATTGTTAGCATAGTTGACATTGTTAACGTAGTTAGCATTTTTAACATAACTGCTAGAAATGATTAGCTAAGTTAGCTAATCAACCTGGTTAGCATAGTTAGCATTGTTAGCATAGTTAGCATTTTTAGCATAACTGATAGAAATCATTAGCTAGGTTAACTAATCAACCTGGTTAACATTGCTAGCATAGTTAGCATTGTTAGCATAGTTAACATTTTTAACATTTTTGTTAGAAATCATTAGTTAAGTTAGCTGATCAACCTGGTTAGCATTGTTAACATAGTTAGCATTGTTAACATTTTTACCATAACTGTTAGAAATCATTAGCTTAGTAAACCAATCAACCTGGTTATCATTGTTAACATTTTAACATACCTTTTAGAAATCATTAGTTAAGTTACAACTGGAATGTTTAACCTTTAAACTGTCTACCTTCACACATTAACTCTCTTTAAACTATGCAACCACCATGTTTACCCTAGCTACACCTTAGTAACCATATCTACATTATCTATCTATATATTTTTGCATTTTCATGCACTGGTAATTCCTTGGAATTGCATTTCTAGTTATGACATGATGCCTGTTAAGCTTCTTTAGTGCCACGTGCTAATGCATACATCTGTGAAAGCAAAAGAAATAAAGTACACAATCAGGCAAAATATTAAATTCTATAAATAAAGTCTGTAGAATATGAATTTTCAGATTTAGACATATCTTTCTGTCCATTATGCACGTGTCGTCATGGGCAACACAACATAAATCTTAATTAACCATTAATTCTCTCCCATACAATGTGGCACAACACATTAGGAGACACCCTCCAAGGTCTACAAGTGGATCGTTAATGCACCAGAACAATGCTGAAGCCTCTCCAATAGACTTTTCAAAATTTCACATGGGCTAGATAACACTCAAAGTGTTCACAAAGACAATCAGATTTTATTATAGCCTTTTTGGAGTGAAATTGGATGTGTCTAATGAAATGAATATATCTCAGAACAGTGCCTCATATCCCTCCATTCGTCTGTGGTGGGTGATGGCTGTGCTGTGATAGTTGTCAGAATTTTAGTAGATTCATTATTGGGTGCTTCATATTGTTCTGGCTTATTCCCAATTTGAAATACATTTTGGGCCGCTTGACAGGCAGTTAAAGGAATGGCAGTTCCACTCACAGGATTTTAAATATTTCTCTTTCATTAGCCGAGAGCAGAGTTTGTCTAATGAAATGTTCGCTCACTAAAGGAAGTTTGCACACTGTATCCCCAATGCTTATTCTAATGTTTACTGGAAACTACTCTTGAGATGAGAAGTGGGAAGGTATATTTATTAGATTTATTCTAAAAATGTTAATAATAATAGCTTGGTCTTTGTCCTCTTTGAACTTACACTTCCGCTCACTTCAGTGAAGTGTTTTCACAGAATGTTCTCAAGGCTGTACTGTACTGTATGTTACTTAGCCACCACCTAGACCACTGGCGAGACACTTGACACTTGTCCACTTTGGTTGTGTTAGGAGTTGCTGAAAGTATGTGTGTGTGCCACTCCAAAACCCTACAGAGAAGACATCCTTTTCATCAGTGCTACTTGTGAGCCTGGTGCACTGTTGTGTATGTGGCACATATCAAAAAGGAGGACAAAAATGCTGCAAAAAATGAACACTCAACCTACTACAGGCTGTCTGAACTTAGAGTTTGAAAGTCAGACTTTCTGGACAACATTTGGATTAATGGTCCCTGCCCCCCCCCCCATCGTTCCCTATATGGACAACCATAAGGGAATTTGGTGGGAAAGTGTAAATGATTAGCAAAGCACACTTAGAATGCTTGATACTGTCCTGGCAGAGCCAAAAGAAGAGTTGCCGTTTCTGACAGAAATCAGGACATTTGAGGTGAGCTTGAGGTGTGCTTTTATAAAGTCCTCCAGCAGGATTTAAGAGGAAGGTCAGCGTCAACATCAAGACATTACTCTTCTCTAATGCTCCATCACCAAATTCCTCATCACTATGTTCACTCAAGTCTTTGGGACACATGTCCACCTCATACCCACACTACAGAGTGAGTTTTTAGACTCATGCGCTACTCTGCCTGCCTGTCTGTCTTTGGGCCCCATCTGTTTGGGTGTTGTTTGCAGAGTTTAACACCAGACACACATACACACAGACACACACGCTTAATTCCGTCCTGCGCTGCCTCCCGTCCCACCGAGGAAGGGAACAGCTGTGCGTGAGCCTGTCCGCAAACACAAGCTGAGAGGCACGCACGCACAACAGCTGGCACACATCACACACACACACACACACACCCTCAGGACAATCGACACGATTCAGTGGGCCTGCCTTACCAGATTTTACCACAGGAACAGCTCCTTGAACAAATGACACGAAACCACCACAGTGAGTGCTGGCACTATACACACAAAGAGCCATGCTGTGCTGACCAAGAAAGAAGTCTTTTATGCAGGCTGTTAATGAAGTCATTGTCACTCTGCAAAGAGACGCGGATGCTCCTCTCCCACTTCAAGCCACTGAGATAGAGAATAAAAGAGCAGTTTGATCTGTTACTTTATCAGAGTTTCTTCTTGAAGATAGTAGACGGGGTGCTGTTCTGTTGGCGTAGCGGTTGCCGTGTTGTTATTGTAGTATGTGGAAGGGGGTGTTCCAGGACCCGCTGGTTTGCTATGCAAAATCACTTGTGTTTGACAGATCGAAGGCAGCATTCTTTTGGGGAAAGCGAGCGGCGGCGGCAGCTTAGCCAGAACGCACCGGGAGGAAGAGGAAACGGTAAACAAGCGGCGCCCGCGCGGGCGCAGGAACCCAAGGCGCCAGGGAGCCCAGCCACAGTGACATTTCCGCGCCGCCAGTTTAATAATGAAGGAGATTACAGGCACCTCGCAGGAGGACGGCGGAGACGAGAACAAAACGCGGCCGAGATTATTATTAAGAGTGCGCTGATGGCGCCCGCGTCAAACGCCACCGCCGCCGTCGCCCGCGTCTTTCCGACAGCTGCAGCCAAATTAATATTTCATGGCCCCTCCATCAAAGAGCACTGCGAGGAGTCTCGCTCGCTGCCTTTCATGGCGTGCTTGACTTTATATAGACAAAACTGTAATGTGTAGAATGGGCATATGCCTGGGATCCTTGGCTTGTTTTAATGAGCATTGTTATGACAGCCCCCCGCCGAGAGCCAAGGGAACTGGGGCACGAGCGCCGAGACGGGAGCCAATAGCCCACCTCTGCTCGGCTCCCGTGCGTGTGTGTGTGTGCGTGTGTGCGCGCGTGCCGATGTGTTATTTCTCTGTCGGCGAAACGCAGATACCAATCAGGGTTCACTTGGAAGTCTTACATTCGTTTCTGTTTCACAAAACAAGCCAGATGTGCTGAGATGCCAAAAAAAATGAAAGACACGACAGGAGTCATGTGAGGTAAAAGTGGAGTTTGGGCCTTCCCCCACCCTACCAGAGTATCAGCCAAAATGGAAAAAGATTGTTAGGAAAAAGATGAAAGTGTGTGCTTAGAGTGTAAATATAAGGGAAATGCTTGGCTAACCTCTTGACAGTTTAAGCAAACCCTTACCACACTAGGCCTATGTCATAACATTCTAACATATGATAGTTAGGGTTAGGGTTTTAAGCTTAGCTTAACATTCTTGTTACATTATTTAACATGCTGACAACTAATTAGGTAGGTTATAATATTATAGTCTATAACAATCACATCACCAGACATGTAACATACACTGGGACAAGTGAGAATTAGTCAATGTATCTTAGATACAGTATAAATACAAAAGAGTGCAGATTTTTGCAGTAATATTTTAGCATGTCCTTGGTTGTCAACAAGATATATCATTATGCATTTAAGCACCATATTCTATTATTACCCACCCTCATTGTCCTGCCCATATGAATCCAGACTGTCTTAGGTAACGCTGTGGATGTTCTGTAAACTGATGCTCTCCCTAAGGGACAGCCCTGTTTGACACTCACTGTCTGACACACACACACACACACACACACACACACACACACACACACACACACACACACACACACGTGTAGAGTACCCTGCGGTGAGCCAGGAGGCCGAGGGCATTTCTGTCGGGAGGTAATTCCATCTGACAGGCCCTCCAAATTTAACCTGTTTCGCGGAGATGCATTTCCCGCTCGCCATGTTTAGCACCGCATGCAAATGTCTCTTGACACTCCGTTATGCATGGACATGTCAAACACAGCGCCGGCGTTGCAGAAGGTCAACTGCACTGCCAAGGGTGAGCGTCGGCCGGCTGTGTTGATATTCCTGCGCGAGAAACGTGATTCATTACTTTTATATCCCGCATGCGTGGCATTAGCATAACGTGCTGTGTCGGTCGGTGGCACCAACAGCAGTAGGCGACGGGGCTTATGAACAGAGCAAACGGCATCAATATTTAAAATGAGTGTCTAACATGATATGAACTCTTCATTAAACCGCTCCTACATTGCATCTTCAGCAGACTCTCTGAATTGGCCCATCTGCGTTTAGATCCTTTGGGCATACCATGGATGTTCTCATCAAGTGTAAGTGTAATGATCAGGCAGTCTTTTGGTTGACATTTTTCATATGATGAAAATATGGGTAATTGCAAAGCTGATCTACATGTGTACTGTCCATGGGGGACAATAAGTAGGTTTTCTTGAATGACAAATGACAAATAGACAGATAGCTAACAGAATACTCTGGCATATGGCCGTGTTTCTTCTATGTACTGTCTGAATGGTAAAATCCACACTGGTAAAAATCCGTCCCCGGAAGACATTGATATGTTTCTTTCTTCCATATTCTTTATGATATGAATGTACTATATGATATGTTGAGTTATCATTGAGAACTGACAAGGTCTACATTTGAAAACATGAGAAATGAAATGAAATGTAGTGAAATGTTTGAATTCATGATGAAACTGCCAGTACTGCCTGAGCACCTACGTATGCACTAACAAACAATGACACTTGGAATGAATATGGCTGTCGACAGTCCTCAGAAATCAAATATGCTGTGAAATGCTTACTTCGGTTTAGGTTTTCACTCAACATGGATTATGTTATTATACATTATTTCAGTCCCAGTCTTATCACGACCAAAACCTAGTCAAGTCTGTCCCCGTTTTCTTCTACTATTCATGCATTCCATTCAGGTGTCCCCAACTTTACTTTATCCACATACATTTGCAAATCCTGGAAAGTCCTTACGTAGCGAAAAAAAAAAAAATGAAATTCTTTCCGAGTCAGGGATGAAAACACCACGTTGGCTGCAGATGTCAGTCAAATCCATTTTGTGTATGAGGAGCTGGAATTGGTTTGCGGCCCCATATTACCTGTGTATGAATGGATGGTCTCAGCAGCCCTGCAGATGAAATTAATGGTCATCAGGTGTCTCAGGACCTCTATTCAGTGACAGCAAAGAAGCCATCCCATAATATTCATCTGCTCCCAAAGCTGAATGGGATCTGATTTGCACAAGACACAACATTGCAAATAGCATTGGTTTGTTTGTTTATTTGTTTGTTTGTGTGTGCGTGTGTGTGTGTGTTTGTGTGTGTGTGTGTGTGTGTGTGCGAGAGAAAGAGAGAGAGAGAAAGAAAGAAAGAGGGAAAAGTGTGTGTGTGTGTGTGTGTGTTTGTGTGTGCAGAGAGAGATAGACAGAGAGAGAGAGAGTTAGAGAGAGTCTGTTTATGAGATATGCAGGATGTAGGCTGGATTCTTTTGCTGGGAAAAGAGAGTGTGCTGAGAGGCAGTGAAACAAATTTAAAGCAGGTTCCCTGTAGTCATGCACTAACTCCAGGCACAAACAATGCTGTTTATTAACCTTTAGTTATGATGAGCAAATTACATCATTTACTTCTTCCCAGAGTGCCTGGTGCAATGTTCCCCTTATTACATACAGTAAGCAGGTCTGTGGTATCACTACAATATCTGTACATACTTTAAGGGTGATTTTTTGTAACTGTTTTAGGGGAAAAAACGCAAAATCTTTTTCCCACCGTAATTGCACAATATTACCTCTGGCCTTACACGCAGGTTGGAAACACATAACGGAATGTTCCAGAACAGCTAGCCGCCCCACCACAACATTGTTTTGGTCATGATTTTGCACCTCGACACCTTGTGGACGTGCAGCACTTATGGCAGGCCGGCACAATCTCATGTCCTCTCTTTTATCTGAGGCAGGAAGTGTTGGGAGCTAATGGGAGGATTAGCGTAGGATTAGCGGGAATGTGTCGCGTCTTCTCCCATTACTACCCAGAATCCTCTCCTTATCGGAGCGTCTGGCCAGAGACCAGAGGGCAGATGTGCTGATTCCTGAAGGACAATCAGGCATTGGAGATGGTATCGGTGCAGCCGCGAATGACGTCACCTTCTGTCAGCGTCAATATGTAATTCCTGCATTTTATCTTCCCTCACAGGAACATGACAAAGGGCTAAAGGGGAGATCTAATATCTTTAAAACCCAAACCCACACAGGTGACCTAAACAGCTGCACGATGACTCATACTGATTATGTTGATGTCTGTCATCCAGGCAGTAGGCTGAGTTGAAGGTTTGGCTTCGTCTGGGTCTTTTGTGGTCCATTTGAATACCATTAGTTGTATGACCAGCTAAGTGCATTACGCTAAATGGTAATCTTGTCATTTTAGAGGGAATATTATGCAGAACAACTTTACAGATGCTTTGTGTTGAAATCACTATTCATTCATTTGAGTGCCTTTGATTCCTCCTTAACACTCCGAATGTAAAAGGACTGAGGCCATGCTGAACTAGCATGGAGCTGAGGCCTTCCTTAAGCAGTTGGCCTTCTCTCTCATCGCGGGGTGGTGGTCGGTCTTTCGATCTCCCTTGGTGAGTTTTTGCAGTTATTAGAGGAGCCGTGTCCTTGCCAGGGGTCATTTTTAATACATTCCGGCGATTTCTCGCCTCCTCAGTGCAGCCGCGGCTCTCGGCTGGAGGTTGTGTCCGACAGCTGGTGGACATTTTCCAGTGGGATGACTTCAGACAAACCGTCAAGCCTTTGAAGCTCAGATGACGCAAAGCGGTAGCATGGCTCTCCGTGTTAGACTTTAATTAGCCGACTAATAAAGGAAATATAATGAAGTACATGGAAACCCGTGTCTGACATTTGCTTAGAGCACAGTGGAGCATATGACTGTCTCGTCGTCCCCTCAACTGATTGATGGCAGCAATATAGGCCTCTGCACTACTTCAGAATTAATGATATCCAAACACAGGCTGAGAGACTGAAAGCTACTAATGGGGAAGTTTGTCATGTTTTTGAAATCATACTGCATTTGTCAAAAATGTGTCAAAAAGAAATGAAAGTCACACATTTTCCACATTATTGATTTATTTTTTACTATTTTTTAGTATTAATGAAAAGTCTGGATTTTATGTTTCGAAGTGTGTGAAGTAACCAAAAACTCTTCTGGGGCCTAAGTATAAACTTAAAAGAAGCATTACTGTACATTAATTTAGGCTTCATGCATAAGAAGTGACTTATATGGCCATATTGTTTAATGCTCCCAAACCACATGCAGGAGTGCATGCTGAATACTTACCTAAGATTGCAGTATGTTAAATGGTCATATGTTTCATACCACTCCTCCTTTATTAGATTGGTATTCTGATAAGGCTGAATTGAATTTGAAATGTAAACCTCTTGCACTTAGTCAAATGACTCTAATCCTATTCAGTTGCTTTGCTGCAGGCTGTCTTATTGTGCTCCTGGGCCTTTATTATGCTGGTGAGCTCAGCATGGTCCTCATACTTTAAGTATGAATATTTTACTCACATACAGGATATATAGTTGAAACCCCTTTGTAGTTCCAACACCTTTGCGTGGGGGTGGGTGGGCAGAGGAATCATTTGCTAAAGGCACATCAGGCCCTGTGGTGCCTACAAAGATGAGAAGTTACAAAGCACGGTGCTTTTTTAGGAATCTGTGCTTATTTTAGGGATCTGTGCTTTACTTGAGTATTTATTTTTCGGACAACTTTTTACTTTAACTCCCTACACGTTACTGTAACAGAAATACCTGTACATTCTACTCCTTACATGTAAAAAAGGTTCATTGCTTTTGTGTTTCATATGCATTTGAGAAGAGTAATAGATTTCCTCCCACATCATTGGTGCAGCAAGTGTGTACCACACCAGTGGTTTGGCTACATGACAATGGAAAACTTCATGGTCGGATCCAGCTCTTTATGAGAATGTGCACAGACAACAAAACGTCCTCTATCAGAAAGACAATGAAAATATCAGACATTTTGGGGGGCCTACAGGTAGGCCTGTTCTGTCAGCAACCTTAGATCTATCATTATGATTGTTTCTTTGCAAGTTTATCCTTGGATGAGGTGACAAACTTAACTGAATGTTTTATAGAATGCCTTAGGACTGACCTTGTTGATCATCTTGTAACTAAAACAACTGGCAATAGTCCTTCAAAAATGCAAGGATACTTTACTTTTATATCTTGAATACATTTCGGAGCCTGTATTTTGTTTACTTGGGTAAATAAGTTGAATCATACTTTCATCATCTCTGGCAGCTAAATGTAGTCCCTGAGGGAGATGTTTGTTAGCAAGTCTGGTTTATTTGGATATTTACATACAGGAAGCTCTAATCAAGTTATATCAAGACAGCAAATAAGTTTGAAAGGATTATATGTAACTTCAATAATGTCCAGATTAAATTATTTGCTTTTGGTCTTTGTAACATATACAGTATGTACAGACAAACATACAATATTAAGTCTCTGGAGAAATATCATTTACATTTATTTATTTAGCTGACACTTCTCCAAAGTGACTTGCATATCAGCATGTATATTACAAGGGCCATTTTGGGGTAAAATTATGAGAGTTGGGAATTGAACCCACAATTTCTCAGGTTACTGTATGCTAGTCCAGCTCCTTAACCACTAGGCCTACACTAACACCGGCTCTGAAAAGTAAGAGTGTTGTTGTTAAGAGCAGAGCTGATCATGTTTTCAACTGTGAGAGTGACGTTTGCATACTCTGTTTGCGAACTCTGGAATCCGCTATGTTAAGCTATCGGATCAGAACTGAAGGACTGAGCTATTGAAATACACAGTCATTAAATTACATGTAAATTCATGCAGCTTTAGCATTTATTATAGAAGTAAATGTTCTGACAGATAATTGATTATTGTTACACATAGTCGTTAAGTCTCATCGGAAGGCTATGTCAGAGGGAAACTCTTACTCAAACACTTTGGATAAAACTGGTAAGCAAATACGGCTGATTAGTATTAGCAGGCTACTACTGGTTAAATGTGCCATTAGGATGTTTGAAGTGGATGAAGGTTTTGATGAAGCTATTTAGAATGTGCCAAACCTTTACATGTACTGTGTCTGGTTTTGTTGGTGTTTGGTATCTAAATAGGAAGAATAGCGCAGGCAAATGTTTCACATCGTATCACTTTTATAGCCAGCCAGTGTAAGCAGTTTCCGCTAATGGCCCTGCCATCATGGACACCGTTATCCCAAATGGTCTGCAGTGGTCTGTAAAATCAAGTGCCATGAATCTTCAGCAGGGATGGACCACCCCGCTATGAATAACTGCCATAAAGACTCAAGGTCGTGGGAAAGCAAGTCAGGTAGGCTACTGTGTGCAGTCAAGTGTCCAGAGTGTGTCCACCAGACCACCACCCTCCTCAATATGCAGCCTGAAGTTCATCTCTCCACTCACTGTCAGATGGAGAGTCTCCATTTTCAGGGAGCATTACGTTGATTTGTACTGAATAAGGGGATAATTAATGGTCTGGCTTCTTCGTTCTAGCGGATTAGGGGGGAATTAAGGAAGAATGTTTTGCAAATTAACCCTATGCTAGCCTGGCATAGCCATACGTAAGCTTCTGTGCAATTTTCATTTCCCTTCACCATTCTGGGTCTGATCCCATTGAACTCGATTTCTCAGGATGCGTTCCGACCGGACCAATCAGCGAACGAGGGGGATAGGGGGAGGTGTTAACGATGACGTCGAGCATACAGTATGCGCGTTGTAGTACAGCCTGTGGGAGACGGCTCTGAGTGTGTGTGAGTGTGTGACGGCACGCAGTTTTACAGTCTATGGTTGTAGTCTCAACGTTAACGATTGGGTAAAATCAGGCCCAATCGTTTCAAACTTCAACAGAGTAGAAGAGAAATCCAAAGTAGGCCTAACACATACATTGTCATTACTGTTGTGATAGACTTTTGTATCAACTTAAGTTTTATTGGATATTACCAGTTCTGAACTTCCATTTGCTATTTATGACCTGCAGGCTTCATTGACCTGCAGTTCATGCAAGTATTACCTGCGTTGTGTTGAATCAGCGCGGTTCAGCCCAGCACACGCCTGGACTTGAATCCACGAACAGCAGCACCTCGGATCGGGAGTCGAGCATGCTAACAGTCAAGCTAAAAGCCCAGGCTACTAGCTTTCATGCCAGCAGCGCTCTTACCTGGTTTGGGAAACGTTTATTTCCTGGTGGACGCTTGTCTAAAATTTTAAATCATGGAGTTTAATCACTGATGTTTGGTAATGACGTATGTTAAACGTGGGGGACACAACAATAACGATGGGCTTGCATCTTAAACATAGTCACTCTCAGGAACGCCTACTATTCGCTGGTTGGTCGGGCGTCCGGAAGCCGGAGTAAACAAGGGCGTATCAAGCTATTCCAGTAGGGAAAAGAAGTTGAGCAGAAGTATGTAGACAGGCGGAGCCAGGCTACTCTTGAGGTGTCGGGGAGTGAGGTTTACCAACGTTCCACACGCACAGCTAAGCTAGCTGGCATCCGTTTCTCAAGTCAGAAAGGGGACGATTCTATTGGGTAAAGGTTCCAGTGGGGCGCAGGCATACAAGCAAAGAGGGGGAGTGAGGGTGTCATTATACAGTTTTTTACAATCACTTTGCTACTATTTTCAGAACCTTGATGTAATTTTTCAAAACTCTAGACACAAAACTCAAAACGGTTATCACTTGTAACACAGGCCCTCTAATGTTCAAAACAATGGATTGTACATTCACATCTTCAAAGAAAACTTGCAATTGCACAATCATTGGTTCAAAAAACAAATTTACTGTGAAATACCACTGAAACATAACTATAGATCACCCGCACAAAAGCAACCGATAGTTTCATTGTGTCATTGTTCGTACAATCATTAGATATTGTAGAACAAAATAGGTGATACAGGTTTCATTATGGTACTACAGGAACAGTACAGTAAACACATCTCTGTAAAAGTACTGCAGTAGTAGAGAGAATACTACAGACACAGTGGAATCATTGATCAAAGTTTGTAATACATGTATATTGATGCAAAACACTACAGTACAATCACAACATAGGTTTATTTGAATTAAAGTAAAAATAATTAGCTATGAAATAGAAAAGAAAAGACAGCCTGATGAAAATATAAAATATAAAATATATATATATATATATATATATTTTATATAAAGATATAAAATATTAGGCTACATCCATAGATATTGTAGTCTAATTGGTTCATGCTCCACGCTAATTGGTGACAGTGAATCTCGTTACAGTATCTTGAAACTTTCATGATTTGCAGTAAACATGGAAGATTGTGTGTCTGTTTCGTGTTTCCATACAACTGCAAAAGAGTAATGCAACAGTTACTCATCATTTTGAGCAGTTATATCAATTGATAGTTAGATCATTGTAAGGAAATGAATAGACGCTCATTTGAAATGTAATGTATGAATTGCCTTTTGAAATAGTAGTACTTTGATGTTAAGTTGTATCATATTGAATAGGTGAGTTTTGTTGAATGAACAAATGATCGAAGTTGTATGTGTATTGTATCCAAGCAATTGAGAAAAGGGTTAGAGTTTTGAAAAATGTGCATTTTGATCATTGGTTGTGAGTTTTGTGTCTAGAGTTATGAAAAATGACATCAAGGTTCTGAAAATAGTAGAAAAGTGATTGTAAAAAACTGTAATGTGTGTGTGTGTGTGTGTGTGTGTGTGTGTGTGTGTGTGAATGTACAGAAACACAGACACTGTCCACAGTCCAGCACTGTTTGTGATTTGGGCTCTAGCTAATGCCAGTGCTTGTGCTAGCTCTGTAGTGCTTGGGTAAAGGTTCCAGTGGGGGGCAGGCATACAAGCAAAGAGGGGGAGTGAGGGCGTCATTATAATGTGTGTGTGTGTGTGTGTGTGTGTGTGTGTGTGTGTGTGTGTGTGTGTGTGAATGTACAGAAACACAGACACTGTCCACAGTCCAGCACTGTTTGTGATTTGGGCTCTAGCTAATGCCAGTGCTTGTGCTAGCTCTGTAGTGCTTGATCAACAAAAATGACTGTCTCCACAGCTTATGTGAAGCAGTTTCAGAAAAATACCCTGTGGTCAATTTTTGCCAAAATCATGGAACCTTAAAGGAACACTTCACCGTTTTTTCATATTAAACTACGTTATTCCCTTAACTAAGACAAGTTGATACATACCTCTCACGTTTCAATGCGTGCACTCACTGGCTCTGGCGTGCGGCGCAACTTTGATAGCACTTAGCTAGCTCAATGCATTCATTAGGATCCAAACAGAGATGAAGTTAGAAGCGACCAAACACCTCCATGTTTTCCCTATTAAAATACAGTTACAAAAAATAAAAACGTGGTGCATTTCTTAGCAGGTAAGAGGGATAACTATATTGTGTGGCGCAGTAATATCTTCACTCTTGCACTTTCAGTTTCACTTTGATGATATTACTGCGCAGAGTCTAAGTGCTCCCAATGTTATTCCGCCACCCAATATAGTTCCCTCTTACCTGCTTAGAAATGCATCACGTTTTACTTTGTCTCACCATACTTGGTCGTGTGACTACTTGTGTAACTGTATTTTAATAGGGAAAACATGTAAGTGTTTGGTCGCTTCTAACTTCATCTCTGTTTGGATCCTAATGAATGCATTGAGCTAGCTAATTGCTATCAAAGTTGCGCTGCGCGCCAGAGCCAGTGAGTGCACGCATTGAAACGTGAGAGGTATGTATCAACTCGTCTTAATTAAGCGAATAACATATTTTAATATGAAAAAACGGTGAAGTGTTCCTTCAAGATAGTCAGAATAAATTAACAATATTTGACAGAGAATTTGACAGCAAACACAACAAGGGGTTAATACACGAGAGGTGATGACTGCGTTCAGGGAAAGATGAAGATGAATTTATGCAAATGACAAGGAACCATATACGTACAAACTGGTTCATATGTACCTATTCCAGAAATACGTTTCTTGAATAATTACAGATGAAGTATAGTTATTTGATTATTTTTCTTTTTTTGCAAGTAAGAAATGACACATCATGTCACATCTTATACTGTACAGGTGATGTGACATGACATCATACATCAACATACACCACACACCCAAGTTTCCATAATGTGTTTTGTCTGCACAGACACAGATCCGTCCTGTCTTCACCACAACCACAGGATGAGATTCCCACTGCGCTGGTTGTGAGACAAATCCCACTGTCAAATCATTGTCAATGTTTGCTTCGACCCTGTATTGATTCACGTTCCTTATTGCGCACCCTCTCTCTCTCTTTCTCCCTCTCTCTCTCTCTCTCTCTCTCTCTCTCTCTTTCACTCAATCACTCTCTCTCTCTCTTTCTCTCTCTCACTTACTCACTCACTCTCTCTCTCTGTCTGTCTCTGCCTATTTAAATCCTGACAGTCTCTCCGCCAAGTCAAGCGTGATTGAAAAAATACCCATCATTCTCTGCATCCGATTTCCTTACCCGCACAGCACATGCTAATCAGTCGTCATGAAAGCCATCTCCCTTGGGACTGTACGAGTTTGTGTGGCAAGATCATTGAGCTTTTTGTTGTGCTGCCACACAGGAGTATGATTCATTTCCTCTATGATAGCGAGCCATGCTGACAGCGAGACCCCGAGGCTAGATGCAGGCATCATAATTGTTTGGGTTGAATTCTTGTCAAAATGGGAACGAGTCTGATTTTTGCTTTGTTTTTTTCGTCGAGTTCATGGAAATCTTTAACCTGGCCACATGGGAAGAGAGTTTTTTATTTTTCCCCTCAGTCTAGTTCAGAAGAACTGGGTCATGACTTGCTGTGGCATCGTGGGCTTTGGTGGGACACGGAAGTTAAGCAGCTTTGAAATGTGATGGGTAAGGGGAGAAAGAGCAGGGGAAAAGGGAGCTCAGACAAGGGTTGTTTTGCTTGTGTAGGAGCACTGAGGTGAATTCCCAAACTGGGATATAAAAACAATCATCTCATGAAATCTTGATTAGGAATGGCCATCCCTCTCATACAGTAGACATGTTGACAAGAGAAAAGAAGGCATAAAACCAACTGAAATCACATTTTTTACACTGACAAAGAGTTTGGGTTTTAACCCATCTGTATTGCTTGTCATTGTTTTCCAAAAGAAGCGTTATGCAACTGAAGCGCATGTTCTTCTATTTAACAGAAGCAAGACTTGATATATCCCATTGTAGAACCTCAAGGAAACTCTTAATGAAACATTTATGCACATCATGCACACAAAAAAACCCCTCAAAATATAACTGAACTCAGACATAGCCTTTACGTCTAAATTCAACACACTGATTTAGACTTGCTGACAGAGAGTATCTCTAGGGCCTGGTTGGGGAGATAATATTTACATTGAGTAATAGATATAAAATGGACCCTGTTCGCAAGACGTCAGAAATCATTTGCTGGTTGAAATGCTCAGTGAGGCGCACACAGGCCGGATTAGATGAGCCTCCCTCAGTCCTCTCCATTAGTACACATTCACACCCTATAACCTGTGTCTCATGAATAAGGAAATATGAGCAGAGCCCTGAAGAAGGAGATATGGAGGTCATTATCCATGCTAATACTGTGCAATCTAGTACAGGCTGCTACAGTACCAATGTGGTATCAACTGTACATCAAACTGTTTATCTCGACTACGGTTCCACCAGTTGGTTCATTACACAGTTATTACAATGGTTTGACAATGACTGCTCTCTCTGAAATAGCAGATATTGCTTGTATCAACATATTTGGGAAAAGACACATCTTTGGAAAGTAGTGTGTTGAGATTTGCAATGTGTATTGAGATTTGCATTGGTATTATGAAAAGTGAAGTGAAGGTTTCCTACCCTTCGAGAGTGCGGCTGAATAATAGATTGGAAGTCTGCTTTTGCATGTATCTGGCACCACATATTTAATGAATAATAAATTGTAATTAGTAGCTACTTTAATTATACCCTGCAATATTCACAGCTTTTTGGTATAATTGGACTTGTGTGTTCTCAGTAGAGCTAATGAAGACAACAGAACAGCCATGAAACATTAGGGGTAGAAGAACCCAGAAATGTTAATAGCAATATCATTAGAATCCCCAGAGTGGCACGTATGTCTCCGGCATATATAGTGACAGATCACCAATGTAAAGGTTAACCCTCTGATTTGGTGCATTTCTTTTGCAGGAGAAGAAATAGTTTTTGGAGGGGAAAAAAAACAGACAGGCAGACAGAATTCAACATTGACCCATCACATGCTCCTTTAACTGTCAGTTAGCCATGGCAGGAGGCAGTGAAATCCCCACAACCTCCCCGACAAGCGTATATTTATTCGCCCTATTAAGACATTTTACATGACACTCCAGTTATGATATCAAACACTGAAGCAGCTATAAATATCCAGAATTACAGCAACAAGCCTCAGCCACAACTCCTGGGTCAGACCTGGCAATAATGCAGGCAAGCTTCGGAGAAACAGACTGCCTCTTCACATGCCACGACGCACACACGAATAGGAAGCCCCCTGGATGTTTGCAGCCTAATGAGGTTAAATTTGTAGGGTTTTTTTGTCGCTCCGTAAATCATAAAGGTTATCTGCAAACATTCCTAATGCAGACAGAGGCTACCCCCATGAGGGAGTGCGGGAGGAGGGGCAGGAGCAGAGGCATTGTGGGCACCGCTATCTGTTTGACATTTCTGTCAGGATAGGTATTTTGAATCGGCCGGATGCCTCATACAAATGCCAGCGCTGTCAGCGGATCACTTTTAATTACACCTGACTTGCTTCTCTTCCGTAGGGCTGCGGAGTGAGCTTAATTAGCTGGTGCGGAGAGAGAGAGAGAGAGAGAGAGAGAGAGAGAGAGTCGCTCGTGCTCAGGCTCCTGCTCTCGCTCGCCCGAGCAGGGCTGGTGTGAGTGACCTGCATGGCTCTCGGTGTGGCTGCGATGGCATTTTAATTGTCTCTGTGTAGACGGTGCGAATTAGAATATGAGAGCAGAGGAGTAAGCATGCTGGGGCTGGGCTTGACACTGCGGAAACAAAGCACTCTGAACTGGGATGGCGGTGCACTGGGAAGGGGCACAGGTGTGTCGGCTTCATCACCTGACTGAAACTCATTTGACCCCTGCTGACTTATGAAATTACACTGGCAGGTGCAAGAGTCCTTTTTTGTTCACTTAAGATGGGAAAAAAGGACGGTTTTCCCACCAGTCTTTGCAAAGTAGGCCTATGTGAAATAAACATTGTTTGACATGAATAGTCATATCCAACTTCTGAAACTAAAATTAAATATGACCAATTTGGCTATGGTAGACAGTCTGTGTTTTTCATACACACAGACAGTGTGTGTTTGCTAATGCAGGTTAGATTGTATTTATGTCTCTAGACTGACAAATGATTGTGGTAAAATGGGTAGACCCTAGAAATCTAGACGCCCCTAGCGGCAGTAAATGTGAGTCTGGCTTGTCAGGTAGACCCAGCAAATTTAGCAACACATTTCACCAATCACTATCTTCTCGCCAGGGATCATTTTATTTCTTATCTTTACTCAGTAGTAAATCAGAAAAGATTAAAACACACTTGTAAAGACTACTTGTAAAGTGTGGGTAATGTACTTTCTTGTAGCTTCTTATTTATGAGTGAATCATTATGGTTGTAAACAGCATATTCATCAGATTTGAATGAAATGCAAACTTTATGATATATTTATGGATTTCCCCTTGATATCAGTGTGGTGCTCATAAATTTAGCTTGACAATGCCCCTTGGTCCCTACGTTGAACACTGCAATGTTCATCTTAGACTTACTAACCTAGAGTTATACAGACAAGCACATTGCAATGATTAAGTAGCTGATACACATAATTGGAGTAAAATCATTCAAGCATGAAGGAATTTTAATTGAAATTGCTTGTGATAATGTTTGACTCATTTAACAAGAGCATGTGAGGCTACTGTTAAAAATGCATGTATTGGGGAAGAAACTGCCAGTACTGAATAAAAACAACCCCTGGTGATTTATGGTTTTGTAAAATACATTTCCTTGGTCTCATTTAGCACGTGTCATTGCATGTAATGGTAGACAGCCAGTGCTGTGCTTTGGGTAAGCTTCACCCCCTAACACCTTAGGACACAGGCTTACCACTAACAGCATGTTAGCATGCCTGCCTCTCATATTGGTGTAGCGAGTTTGAGTCCAGGCCAGTGCAGGACTACGCAGTAAAACACATCATATGTTGCAACACTGGTACCATGACATGGCCAGGGGTGAGGTTTCAAGGAGGAGGTAATGGCCAGTAGACTGCTGTGCAGTGGGTCATCATCACTCCTCAACACCTTTAGACACAGACTAGAGACAGACATCAGAGCCAATGGGCTTGAGCCTCCTCGGTATTGTACCCATCCTTGTACCCATGCTGTGAGAACAGACCAGTGTGGGACAGTGCAGCAATGCAGCAATGCAGTGCAGGTTACACATAAGATAGGAAACCAGAAGTTTAGAAAAGTCTGTTCAGTCTGCCAGTGTGACATGAATACATGTATTTGAGGTGTGCAGGGGAAATCTCTGCCAAATATAATGTTTTCTTATTCTTGTTCTTATTGGCTGAGACCATATTCATTTGTGAACAATAATTTTCAAACATCATTAGCAGAGAACGCCAAACTTGCCTGTTCACTGTTTCTGTTTTTTTTCTCTCAAAGAAACCAGAAACAATGGTTTATTTATAATTTTTTTATCCAAATAACACAATCACCACACATTAACTTAGCCTTCAGCTGGCCAACTACATAGTACTGGAAATAAGACCATCGACATTGACTTTGAACAAATACATGGTCAAATTTACAATTGAAATTTACATTTTTTACCAGAAATAAAAAGTAAAAAGTGTAAAGTGTAAAGTTGGAGCACTCGAGAGCAAGAGAAAACATTCTCAGGGTGCCTTTGATTGCTGGACTGATATGTTTGCAGGTGCGTTACACACAAAGACTCCTCCATGATACACATTAATGTTAATGTTTGTCCTTTACCATCTGAAAGCCTTCACAGGAAATGCAACCTTCCTACCCATGATTTATGTATACATCTGAGAACTGAGCTAAAGACAAAACACTCAGAGATCACATTATCATATGATCATATTAGGGAGGCTATACCGGGTTCACAACTGAAATGCTCCGTTCACACATAGCGCAAATATAGTTTTTGAAGACTGGTCTCATTTTTTTGAATGCATGCGCCACTACCACGTCTGGTGTAGCCAGTTCCTTTGATTCTAGTGGAAGCTAATTGTTACAGCAGATGGAATTTCAGTGATGTGCCCCATGTAGCCTCCCTGTTACTGAGATGCAAACCTCTCAATTGTGTGCCTTAGTCTATTAAACAGAGCTGGGAGTAAGATGTCATACGATCTGCTAATTTCTTCGGACATCTGGGAAGTGCATAGTCCAATCCTTCAGTCAATTATTCAATTAGTTAATTAACTGGTAGAAACAAGTAGAACATGTCATCCCCTCTCATGAAAAGCTGTCTAAGTCAGTGGCCAAATTTTGTCCATCCAGTTCATACCTTTAGTGAAAATAAAAATAATGCAGTTTTGATAATGGGATTGGAAGATTTTTTATAATTTAATCTATAGATTAATTGATCAAGAATGTCAATTGTTAATATGCTACTTTTATGCACATTTTTTTTTTAATGCCAGTGAGTCTATCCCTGATTTGAATGAGACATCTCATTAAAAATCAGGGATATACTCACTGGCACTAAGATGGATGGATGATACAAGTAAAGTGGTTACAGAAGAATAACTGTGAATGAATGGCATGTCAAGTAGTCCTCTGAGTCTCTGTACCCTGACAGTGAATAGGAATATTAAGATGGTAGTAAACAGTTTTAATGCACTCTGCTGTATTGACGGCTCTCAATCAGATACACAAAACACTGTGAGTGGCTTTCTCAGTAAATTATCTAGTGTGACAAGCTTCTAACGGCTAAACGTGCTATTGAAATGAGGACAAATGTTTACCACTCTGTATAAATGCCCACTGACTTTCCTGATGTGAACACATGGCCTGTAAGATCTGAGGACAAACATAAACAACAAACTAATCTTGGTCTTTCTACATTGGTCCCTCGCAACCAAGACAGTCAAGTTGTGTGAGTTCAGTGAGTGGCCCTCAACTCTGATTGAAATTCATACAGCGGCACATATAAAATGTACAAAGGGTAAAAGGGGACAGACGGATGTTCACACACTGAGATAGTTGGAGTGAAGTAATTGCTAAAGCCCAGCTCTGAGAGGATCAGTGTTGACCTGTGTATCAAGGGAAGAGTGGCTAATCAAATCCTGAGAAGATATGCTGGTTCAATAGTTTGGTGTTCAATGGTGTCATGTCTTCGTCCCCTGTGTCATCTACCTACTGCTGTGTCTACGCCGTTGTACTGAATACAAAGTAGTACCAAAGTTTTCCAAAGAATGCTAAAAACCCTGCAGCAGACTACATTTCCCATTAACCAGTGAGGAGAGCAGTTGTGTGGTGTTTTACATTCGTATTAAAAACCTTATTTGAAAGTATGCACACCTACCAGGAACATGGGTCTAGTCGTGGAATGCAACAGTAAAAAAATAAAATCATGATTGTTGAATGTCACATACAGGATTAACAAAAAAAATGCACTTGGCTTGGTAGTTTCATATAAAAGCATTTCCGAAAGATGAAAAAAAACAGCAAGGGAAAAAAGAAACAATAATACGCGAGATATGAAATGAGACAGTTATTCAAATTGTTTATAAAATGCTATTCAGGTTACAAAGTGTGAAAAATAGTTTTCTTTACTCGTCTTTTTCTCTCCACATAAAAATGCCACATTGAACGAGGCAAAGTAGATAATACCGCATGGGGTAGAGTTTGTCTTTCGCTTGTCTCTGTTTCGCTTTGTACAGTGCTCTATACAGTGGTGACGGACAGGAAGGCATTGTGGACTTTGGCTCCCTCGGGCGCCTTGGCGCCGTGGGTCATCAGTTCCTGGATGGTCATCCAGTTGTCCAGGATCTTCTTGTTGCGCTTCTTCATCATCTTGCGGTGGCTGAGCTCGATGATGCTGACCTCCTTGCGGGGCGAGCCGCCGGCAGAGGCCGGGCCCGAGCCCCCCGAGCCCTCCCCGCCGCTCTGCGGGTTCTCGCGCAGGCACTCCAGGCGGCTGCGCTGCATGAACTCCCGCCGGCGCCGCTGCTCCTTGGCCCTGAGCAGCTGGCGCTTGCGCTCCTCCTTGCTCCAGTAGCGCCCCATCTTCATCTCGCTCATGGCGTCGTCGTCCGTGGTCATCCCCCCGCCGCGCTCCTCGCTGATCTTGAGCGCGCGCTCGCGCAGCAGCCGGTCGCGCACCGGCCGCTTGGTGATGTAGCGCGTGCCGTCGCTGCGCACCTTCACCTTCCACTCCAGCTTGGGGTCCAGCGACGGCGACAGCGAGGGGTCCCGCGACGCGGCGGGCGCCTGGGGTTCGCCGGGGCACACGCCGAACAGGCTGAGCTGGCTCTGGGCGTACTCCACGGCCGAGCGCTGCTGCACCAGGTGCATGTAGCTCTGGTAGTGCCGCGCGTGCGCCGGGATGTCGGCGTGGCGGTACGGCGAGCTGTGGCTGGGCGAGAAGTAGGGGATGCGCGAGGGGCGAACGGCCGGCGGCTGGGGCTGCTGCTGCTGCGGGTGGAGGAGCAGGTGGCGCTGGTGAGCGGGCGAGGACTGGGGGTCCTCGTCGGCGGGCGGCGGCGTCTGCTCCGACTCGGACGGGTTGCTGTGGTCGGGGCTGCCGCTGGGCGCGCGGCGGGCCGGGCAGGAGGCGGACGAGGGCGAGGAGCGTCCGGCGGTGGCGGCGGTAGCGGCGGCGGCGGCGGCGGCCAGGGTGCTGCGGAGGTTGCGCTGGTTGGTCAGGCTGACCAGCCGCTGCAGCGAGTGCTCGGGCGAGCGGTCCATGGCCAGCGGCGTGCTGCGCGAGCTCTCGGCCGTGTTGTAGGCGCTCGAGCTGTTGTCCTTGTCCGACTTCTCCGGGTGCTCGTGGATGTCCGCCAGCTTGCCGCCACCGGCCGTCCCGCTGCCCCCGGCCTGGCCCTGGTGGTGCCTCCGCGGGCTGCCCCCTCCGTCCTTGACCATGGCCGGGGCCCGCGGCTCGCGCTTGCGGAGCTGGTGCGCCTGCATGATGCTCTGGCACTCCAGCTCGATGCTGCGCAGCTCCTCGTTGAGCATCCTCAGCTCGCGCTCCACCCCTCCTCCTCCAACGCCTCCTCCGCCCACACCCAAACCCCCCAGGCCTCCGCCCGGCTCCGTCAGGCTGCACTCGATGGTGCTGCTGCGGCTGTAGAACAGGTCGTACTCGCCGCTGTTGCGGATCTGGCACTTGAGCTCCAGCAGCTGCTGGAAGCGGTCGCCCTCGGCCCCGGGCTCACACCCCGCCTGCCGGCTCCCCGCGCCGGGCACCTCGGCCGGGTGGCAGGCCTCCCGCCGCTCCCGCAGGCACTGGGACAGCCGCTTCTGGATGTGGGCCAGCATCTCCTGCTCCGAGCTGACGTCGCCGCGGCCCAGGCCGCTGTCCTTGTCCCGATTGGCCGAGGAGGAGCAGGTGGCCGCGTCACCGCTGATGTCACCCTCCGGTCTCCTCCTGGGCTGCTGGGACAGAAGGCGAAACATGAGCGCGTGTGACACACACACACACACACACACTGACATCATCATGAATAAAACAAATGTCATATCCTCAGGGACTGCTTTCTATTCTCTCCATGGGTGATCTCAGGCGCACAATAGAACAATTGTGAATAACAGCGAGACGCTCTCTATTGTCTCTTTGATATTCCAAACTTTGGAATACACAGTATGTTAATATCCTCGTAAAAATTTGAATTCATAATGGGTAATGCTTGGGATTTAAAACACTCATCTCTCTCTCATACATATTCATACCTCAGAAGGCACATTTTGAAGTTGTTAAAGGATTGGGGAAAGCAAAATACGCTCAATAGATTAATTTGAACCTCTCTGCTTCTGTAGTATCCATTATTTCTAATTACTTCCTACATTTTACATTCATTTCAGCTTTAACACTCTCATGGAGCAAAAAGACAGACGACAAACTACCATCTTGAGACAGAATTGCTTGCTAATGTTTGCAAACCTCTCTGTAACTAAACAAAATTGCGCTTCTTTGTTCAATGAAGTGCTTGAGGATAAAGGCGCGTGTTTTCCCTCTCGCTGCTCCAGCCTCCTACCTGCTCTTGCAGCTTAGCAGCTCGCTCCATCTCCTCCTCCTCTCTCCTCTGCTCCTCCAGCATCTCCATCTTGAGCTCCTCCAGGAACTCACTGTGCTCGTCATCCAACCAGCCATCCTCCAGCTGCCGACAAGCCAAGGCAAGGAAAGAGAGAGAGAGAGAGAGAGAAGAAAGAGAGAGAGAAATAGAAAGACAATTAAATGTTTTGCTATTGAGGAATGCTTAATTAATAAACATCAACACCAGCTTTTAATTGCCACCGGTGACGTGCCCGCACTCGTCACCCTGACAGACGGAGACTGCCGCGGACGCGGCTCAGTGACCACCACGCCGCGCCGTCTCTCGCCTCTTGACCTTGCGCTTTAATTTCTCACATCAGCTCTTTGTCAGTGTGTCTCAAGCTCAACACAAAAAAAAAGAAATCATAATCCATATTTATAGATTCAGATTCTCCGTTGAAGACGCACTTAATTACGGCGAGAGTCCATTTACGGGCGGCAGGCCCCAGCTGGACACGCCGGCTCCAGTAGGGAGGACCGCTCCTCCGCCCGTGCCGCGCCGTGGCCCGGGGCATGGACTCACTCTAGATTAGCATGCCATTAGTTTTTATGGCTCACCGTCCGAAGTCAATTATGTTGCTGCTACATAAAAATAAAACATGACGAGGTGTGCAAGGGGGAGCTCTGGCCCTCAACCTGCTCTGCCCAGGAGGGGTGGACCGTGGAGTGCAGTGCAGTGCAGCGCCCGGCCCGGGAGGGATGGACAGTGGAATGCTGTGCCCTGACCAGGAGGGGTGGACAGTGGAGTGCAGCGCAGGTGCTGCTGCTTTTTTACGCAAATAGTAAAAATGTAAAAGTAGAAGTGAATCATGATGGCTTGGCTGCCCTCATGATTCAACAAAATGTGCACTTGTAGGAGGGAGATGTTGCCGACAGCAAGCACAGTTGTGTGTTTCTCAGCATGTTAGTGTGTGCACATGGGATGGCGAGCGTGTGAATGTCACCAGGACCTTCTGCACAGTGCATGCTACAGTATGTCTCTCTAGGCACAGTATGTATGATTGGGAAAGAAGTCTATATGTTGAGGTATGCACTCATTTTCTATGCATATGGTATACTGTATGTCCATGAATGAGCTGGAGTGACGGCTGGTGGAGGGGAATGACCCACCTGCAGCTCAGGCCTGGCCACCAGTAGCACGATGTTCCTGCTGTCCTCGCTGGCCAGCGCAGCCACTGCCTCCTCTCTGTCCTGCACGTCCTGGCCATTTATCTGTGGAGAGCACAGGGACGCGGGTCAGACAGGCACTTCACAGAGCCCCGCTCAGCGGGAGAGAGAGAGAGGGAGAGAGAGAGAGAGAGAGAGAGAGGGAGAGAGAGAGTCAAGAGAGACCTGCTGCAGCGGTAACTACAAATGTCGGTGATTATCTATTTGTGGCTTCAAAAGGAACCCAATGGCATATGCCAAGGAGGGAACAGGGAGAAACTGACATTTTTTTCCCTCTCGACTCTCTCTCTCTCTCACACACACACACACACACACACACACACACACACACACACAGACTATAACACACTGCTATTCACACTACTTTCCCTTTTTCATTTCCCAGCTTCCTGAGGTAAGTGCCCTCACTCAATTATCTACTTTGGAGAGGAGGAAAACAGCCCATTGATTACTGCTGGGATGGCACACCTTGGCCGGCGGAGACTGTCCTCCTGAAAGCTTCCTGGCAACACATATAGATCGGGCGACACAATTAACTGGCCGCTGACAGGTGGTGTTCATCTTTTTCCAGGGAGAGTAATGGGACTGTCACCGGAGGATAATATCGCCGGGTGCTGGCCGACCGGTGGACCCGACGAGCGTCCAATCAGTCACGCAGCACGCGCGCTCGTGCCAACAATTAGCTCCCGCGTTTTCAGATTATCTCCCCGTGCCACGGCCAAGGTTCTACCGATCAGATTATGGCTTCTTAAGGGACGCCTTTGCACTACAAGTGCCGCCGAATGAAGGGGCCTCGGCTACCTGTCGGTGTGAAAGAGCGCAAACATTTCATTACAGTGCCTTTCAGACACCGTCTGCTGCCAGGTGCCCTTTTACATGCCTGTGCTCAAATGCATCCTATCTTGTCTATTCTGGCCTTGGGAGCCCCTTGGAATTCTTGCGCTATTCTATCTGTGAAAAACCCGTTATTAAACATGCTCCCTGCCTGAGCCTCATCAAAACTAATGGCATATTCATTGGCTTTGCCTACCATTTAGTCCCAGTGTGCCATTCCTTGTTAAAATGGGAAACAAAGGCCGCTTTTATGACAGTAGCTGTAATTTATTCTCTCGCTTTGCATACTTGTGTCTCGTGCAACGCGCAAACCTCAGCAAGAATAACGTCTGAAACTGTCCCCACTGTTCACAACATTAGCCGGCTGAAAAACAATGCAATTTGCAGAAAATAGTCCAGAGACCGCAGGAATCTTTAAATAAGGCAACTTTTACACGTCTTCATGGCGCGCGGGTCCCAAAAGCGTGCTCACTCGAACGCCTCGGCACAACAGTCGACGCCGCCGCCACTCTCCCTCCTGCGCGCCTCTCCAGATTGGAGGCCACTATCTCTCACGAGTACAGACTACACAATCTCTCCTCGGGGTAATCTCCCCCCCCCCCCCCTCCACACACACACCCACCCCCCCGGGGTCTGCGCCCCGGAGCACCGCTCACAGTAATGATGTTGAGAAATCTTCTCCGGCTCCTCGGGGGACACATCCGCTGCACCGAGCACCTCTAAACTGGGGTCATAAAAACCCGGCAGCCCCCCCGCGGCCCCTCGGTTGCTGACTCGGAGAGTAAAACAGCCGGGGGGGAGGGAGCATTATCCCCTAACCGCCACTGAGGGGGTTTGCTTCTTCGCTTAATGTTCAGCCATTAAAAATGAATGGGGGCCCACTCGCTGCGAAGACGACGGCGGCGGTGGCCTCCGAAAATGAAGGAGGTTTTGGTGTCAGTGATAATGAGAGCAAAGGGATGGGCATTCTGGGTGTACTGCACCTGTAAAATGCGGTCCCCTTCTCGAATGCGTCCATCTCTGGCGGCAATGCTGTTTGGACCAATCTGAGAGGGAGAGAGAGAGAGAGAGAATGGAGAACATTGTGTGAATGTGTTAAGTTTTGAGATATCTTGTTGAAGTACAGTAGAGTGAAGTAGAGACAATTTTGTCACAGAACGGTGAGAAAAGATTTCTTTCTACTTTTGGCAAGAATCCATATAATAAGCAGGACAATGTGTTTGCTGTCTCTCCACTTTGTGCTGGGCCAAAGTTTTGTTCAGAACTTCACGGAGAATTACAATGCCGATGTCTTGGACAACACTCCAAGCCAACTCATGTGATCTCAAGTGGATTGAAGAAAGTGAGTGAAGCTGAGCTTTTACGATACGAATCTGACGGATGACAAAAGCCAGACAATCAGGTGTCCCCCTAGACGTCTGGCTAGACAGCAGACAGGGGGCTAGAAAATCAGATTGTTCAGGCCGCGAACCAGACATATGGCCACCCTAAGTTCAAGGGAAATTACCTTTACAAAGTAACTCTCAGGGCTATAAACAGTCAGCCTGTAAACATCTTCATATCGTAGTGGATCTAGTACAGTACATGATATCTTACATGGATATACACGTTTTCAGTGCTAACTGAAAGTCAGATAGCAGACACATGTAAGATTAATGGCTGTGGGCTGATGGTCATCTACACATACACTTGCTTTGTACAAGTATTATTAATCTGATTCAACTGGGTATTCAAATTAATTTAATCCTCTCTGGTACCAATTAACAAAATGGATGAGGTTCAGGCTAAAGTTTTCATCTTACATAGATAACAAATTCATTATAGAGTGGTGTTGCATTTTAAGAGGTTGTTTTATTTTGCTGTCTCTGATTTCCCTGGGCCATTCAGCTTTCGAAATCAGGAGCCATGATAGGCTCAGCCCACAGACAGGAAGCTGAAGCATTTGGCGCTCTTTTGTGATTAATGACACTGAGTGAAGGGGCTGGCCCATCCTTCACTGGCCAATCAATTGCTGTCTAAGGTCATTTGTTTCACTCTGTCCTATCGGAGGGGATCTCCTGAGATCACTTGGGTGTCGGAATGTTCCGTCTTCATAAACCCCAACCCTTCACCGTGCCCACTCACTTAAAGTGATGTGCTGCCAAGCTTGGAGGAGGAATCGGCAGTTTGCAGCCAAATAATGAGCCATGTGTCTGCTGCCATCCAGTCAATGGAGAGGCTTGTTTGTCTGTGGCTTCATCATTAACTGTATCTATATAACATCAACAGCGCTGCTTAGGAGATGTGGAGAAACATGCAATGGTTAAGGTAGCCTACCTCTTCCTATTCAAAGCAAATAAGGGAATCATAATATTTGAAAGTACTGTATTAACTTGGAATTTGTTATTTTCCCACTCATTTTTATGAATGCTGTTTGTTAAGTTTCCCATTCAAAGATGTCAATAGAATGGCAGGATGCTGTAACTAAAGCAACAGTCCGTGCAGCGACGGCATATTAAAAAGCCCATAACCGCCCATTCATGGCAAATATCAATATGCTGAGCATGTCCCAGTAGCCAGCATTGTGCCGCTCAGCACTCATTCGGCTGACTGGGAGAGCAGGCGAGGGTGGATTGAGGACAGCACTCTGTGTTTTTGACAAGTGAAAGAGGAGACTCTTAGACGGATCGCACACAGCCGAGAAAAGCGGTCATCAAAACATTTTCATTATTCATCATCAGTGCACGATATAATGAGTGTTGCTACTTATGAGGAGGCTGGTTTCAATCTTAATATTTTCCCTCTTAATATTCTTCCCCATGGAAAAACACATATTTTCAAACACATACATATTCATGCAAGTATCTGGTAATGCTGAAGAAAATGAAATCAAATGCAAAACATATCTAGTCATATTCCAGTACAGTGACGACATGTATTTGAAAACCGTCAAAATGGCACATTGACACATCAAAGCTCAGCGTTCAGTTACATTATGAGGAAGCAGATGTGTTCATCATTCTAAGCTACTCCTTTTCTTAACACACCACTCTGACTGACTGGCTCTGTCTGAAGACTACATCAAAAGAACCAGAGAAAAACCCTGGCTGACGGAAATACAACACGCAAGCATACAATTTTAATGAGGGGAATTACCATTTGATTTCATCAGTGCTACTAAAAATAGCATTACTGGCGAGGGCTTTTGTTTGTAAACTTCTGCATTTCAGAAGCATTTCATGGACATTTACATATTTAATGCTCTTGGCATGAGGGGCCACCCTCCAAGCAAGACACACAGACACTAATTGACACTTTGAGGCTGACAATAAATATATATGCTTTGAGGTAGACTTTAACTATTTTTGTCTGTCAAAGACTCCATCATAATCACAACATCCTAACCATCTTCTCTAATGATCCTAGAGTCCTGTGGTGTAGGCAGTGGATCTGCGTGGGAGTTTCTCACCTCGCTGACGTAGATAGCGTTGTCGTCCTCGTCATCGGTTCTGTAGCACAGCGTCAGGCCCAGCTTCTCCTGACTGATCAGCCGACACAGCTCCACCTCCTACACACACACACACACACACACACACACACACACAAACTCTTACCACGCAGTTCGCGAGACGTCAGGGCAGAGAATGGCTTAGAAACAAAATGATCCCATTAATGCCCTTTTAATGAACCCCGCTTTTGCACTTTTAATGTGCTAGTTGGTGTTTTAATTGTAGCCGGTAACTGCGGTGAATACCAACAAGCCCTAAGGTAGTACACCTGCTAATGCTGTAACTTTGCAGGTACTTTGATAACTTGATTCAACTTTTGGGCATTTCCATTGGCTGTCTAATTAAAATGCATGCTTATTCTGTAAATACGTCCGTAATTATGCTAATAGTCACTGATTTAATTCGGTCAGCGGGCCCTCTCTGCAGTAACCAAAGAAAACACCCATGAAATATTCATCAGCTGTCCCCGAATGGAGCTTAGGGGCTTTGCGAGATTTGTTTTGAATGCGGAGTTAAACTCTATTATGCATTGCCGGCTGGATTATAACTCGGTGTGCGGTGTGATCACACTTCGGGTCATTCCTGACATCTCAAAATAATAGAAAATGTGCCACAGGGCTGCTATCTTGACACAAAGGTGGAAGTCGCATGCTACGCTAGCAAAAATATCAGCAGCCCAATCAGCTTGGCTGGAGATGGCTGACACAATGAGAGCTTTAAACAAAAAAAAAATAGAGGTGTTGGTTTCCACACATTGGGAGGCGTGCGTGGCTCCTTCACAGGCATGTCTGGGCCCGTGGCTGCTGGGCAGGTTGGGGCCTGGACTGGGGGAACCCTGACAGGCCTCTCGGGGAGAGAGAGAGAGATGGACAAAGCCATCTCCTTGGTGGCATCTGCGGGCCGGCTGGTTACACATGTCAGGCGAGGAGAACAGGATCAGGAAAGAAGAGGAAGGTGGAAAAGACAGGCTAACCAGACTGAGGGACCAGGCCACCTGGTGTCTCCTGCCATCGGGTGGGGTGGGGTGGGGTGGGGTGGGGTGGGGTGTGTGTGTGTGTGTGTGTGTAGGGGGGTTAGGGTTGGGGGGGGGGGTGTGTGTATGTGTGGGGGGCGATCGGGTGGGGTGGGGTGAAGTGTGTGTGTGTGTGTGTGTATCAAACAGCACTGGACCAGTCCTGGTCCACTGACTCGTGGGTAATTTACTCTGTGGGCTGGGAGCTAGGAAAGGGGGACAAACACCAAGAACAGGAAGAAAGTAGAGGGGGGAAACCCACGCTGTCAGGCTTTTCTCCTCTTGTAGTTTTTTTTTTGACACACTCCACCTGACAAGCCCTCAGATCTTTAATTGAGTGTGTGTGTGGAGGTACAGTAGCGTGAGCTCAGGCCTGTCACAGCCAATCTCCAGGATGAGGCAGCGTAGGCACACACACACACACACACACACACACACACACACACACACACACACACACACACACACAAAGGTGAAGTAGACGGACACAGTTGAGGCAAAACTGCAGCCACACCGCCAACACCATCACTGACATCACAAACAACACCTCAAACAACAAGATGAAACCGAGCCACAGTGAAAGCCTGCTTGAAGAAAAGCATCAAGGCATAATCACCACTTTATTCTCTGTTGATGTTTATCATATCCGTATTAATTGAATTGAATATGATAACAACAATTGCAGATGGTGAACAGCTGGCTATTTAAAATGACAATATACTGCAGTCAAAAAATACAAGTCTTTACGATGGAGAGGCAATTCACTGCCTTGGAAAGTCTGGACGGCAGATATTATTACAGAGCAATTAGCAATGCAAACAAATGGCAGCAACAGAGCAGCCAAGAAAATCTAGGCTCAAAGAGAGGGAGTCTTATTTCCGGCTTTATTCCTTGAGTGTTGGGTATGAATATATTACTAGTTGCTCAACGCTGATGAAGTATCTTGATTAGCTCGAGCTCTCTACAGTCTATCTGACATGCTCAACATCTTCTCTCTCTCTCTCTGCGGCAGACAGGAGCTGTTAAAGCTGAATCTCTGGCTGCCTGCAACCACCACCTCTCTCCCTAACCCCCCCACCCCCACCCCCACCCCCACCCCCCACCAGATATTCCATTTTACGGGCGAGCTCTCGGCCTCTCAGGCGGGAGATTGCATCGGCAGCACGCGAGCGGAGGCTGACAGTAAATTAACGACTGCGATGGCGTGATTAGCCAAGATGGCCGCCCACCGCCAGTGCGAGCGGGATACTGTCATAATAATCGTGCCTTTGATTGCCGGTAATTGAAAAAGCAGCCTCAAAAGAGAGACTGTGGATAATGACGGGGGGAGGCAGAGCCATTGTACGACCGTGCTGATACACACATGCACACACACACACAAACAACAAAAAAAAAACACTTGAAGTGGATGGAGAGACATTCAGTGATGAAGTAAGCCTTTGATAGCAGTCACATGTGACAGCTCCTGGAACAGCTCAGTACACCTCCATTGGAGCTTCACATAATTAAAGGAAGTAAGTGAATGTAGGCTTTCCCATAGCATCAAAATGGTGACAATGAAGTGATTTTAGCGTTAGCGGTGGCGCTCTCCTCCGCTCTCCTTTCATCTCGTCTTGACAATTCCTCCCCTCCCCTCATGTCAGTTTGCATAGCCCGCGCTCTGTGGGAATGCTGGGAGGGCGCAATTGACATACAGTAAATGGAGTCGTGTTGAAGGGGGTTGGGGGTGGTGGCAGGAAGCACAGGCCCTCCATGCATGAAATAAAAAGAGCAAACACAATGTAACGAGATTAGTTAATAGAAATGAGGCATGCAGCGCCTCCGTTTAATATATCACACTGGCGCCGACTTAATGCCGGGCCTACGCCACAGACGCAGGCGGATGTGCACATCTCCGCAGGAGGAGAGAGGAGCGCGAGGGCGCCCCGGCAGAGGGGAAATTCACATGGAACAAAAGCGAGAGGAGAAGGAGGTAATCACCACACATCCGTCACCAAAACGGGGCCCGTTACAGTGTGAGCCTGCTCTTCAATGGCTCGGAAATAAAGGATATCGGTGTTTGGCCTCTGGTGCAGGCAGCCGCACACTGAGCGGATTTACCCCGAGTGTCAGTTTATCATCCACCGCAGCCTAATCTGCATCTTGGGGAGTAGTGGTGGAGGTGGTGGAGGTGGTGGAGGTGGGGGTGGTGGAGGTGGGGGCTGGGGTGTGGAGAGAGAGAGAGAGAGAGAAAGAGGGAGAGAGAGAGAGCCGACTATGCCGACTAATGATATCATCTGTCAGAGTAACCCCGTGCCAGCATCGGCATCGGTGAGTTAGCTCGGCGCAAATGAAGATGCAAGCGGGGAATCATTCCGCCGGGCGTCCCAGAGGAGTCCCATTGTTCATCTTCCCAACGGTGCCTCTTGCACCTTCACAGGCCCCCGAAGGGAGAGGGGCGCTCCCGTGATGGATGGACTCTGCCTTGATGGACTGTCTCCGCGGTGACGAGCCCCTGGATGATAAGTGATATCAGCGCGGCTTAATTGATGATATCGTCATATGAAACAAGCCAATCGATATGCCGAGGGCAAACAAAGGGGATGGCGTCTTCACCAGAGCAGGGTGGCCCGCTGGTAAGCGAGCCCTCGGCTCACCTCGCCACACCTCGCCGTGCCACGCCACGCCACCACTTCACAAATTTGCTCGGCGCTGGTGTCGAGTCCTGCCCGTGACCCGCCATCCGTCAGCCACAGCCTTTGGGGACAGGCCTGTGGAGTCCATTATAGGCAGGAGCCCTCTCCACGTGCAGGGGGGGAGATGTCCATTATGTGGAGCCACGTGGAGGGGGATGTCAAGCGTTATTAATAAAGCTGACAGAGGGGGGCCAGAGGAGAGGAGAGCAGAGGAGAGGAGAGGAGAGGAGAGGAGAGGAGAGGAGAGGGGGATAAGAGAGGAGAGGAGAGGAGAGGAAAGGAGAGGAGAGGGGGAGATGAGGAGAGGAGAGGAGAGGGGGAGAGGGTTGGGGGAAGTGGCTGCTGGAGTCGTACCTCGTACTCAAAGTCATCCGTCCTCTCGACGTCCGCCGCCATGTTGGAGAGGTACTCAGAGCCATCGTAGTACTCCTGTTCCATGGTGTGGAGAGACTGGCAACTGTGAGGAGAGATGGAGATGGGGGCAGGGAAGAGAGAGAGAGAGAAAGGGAGAGAGAGAGTGAGAGAGAGGGAGGGAGAGAGGGAGGACGGATGATGAAAGATAGTGATGGACAGTGATGATTTAGAAGACTGTTCCTCATCATCCCACTTTCTATTTGTTCTCGTACCTGCCACACACACACACACACACACACACACACACACACACACACACGCGCACACACACACACACACACACACACACACACACACACACAAATAGACAAAAACCACAGACAAACAAACATATGCAGACACACCCACACGGTATAAAGAATAAAGGATCTGTCATGTGCCTTCAAGAATGATGTCATGAGGGTGATCAAACCATGTCTGATTAATCGCTGAACCGCCTCGCTGAAGATTTTTTTTCTAATCTTCTGAAGACCACATGGCCATTGTTTTCACCCACCAATGAATCCTGCCTTTACTGAGAGAATATGATCTATTGTTTATGAATCTCAAGCAGAGGAGAGAATAATCCCTGATGTGCATTATGCTGACATTGTGGCATATAAAGGCAATTCTTTTTTCGCAACCCGCCCAAAGAGGGCTGCCTATCAGTGAGTGAAAGTATGCGCTCTGCTGAAAACAACATATGGGTTTATATGACTTGAAAAATAACCCAGTCCACCAATAAAGCTGGTCGTGTAAATGTCAAAATGGTTTATTTTTTGGGGCTACAATATGGCATATTATGCTTTCTTCGGGACACGTGGGTCTAAATAGAATACAATTACATAGTTTTATGATCTGTGCTCCAACAAGGGGAACGACTGACATTTGTTGCAACTATAAAACGAGCCCTATCTTGGCTGTGGCACCTGAACACAGATGAAGACACAAAAATGTGTGTGTTTTATGGGACACGTTGATTACATTTGTTTCTGGCCCTCGGGCTAAGAGTATATTTCCAAAGAATGGAGCGCCATGTTGGTTCTTTTTATTAGTCAATTCGATTTTAATCACCCTGTAAACCCTCTGTTAAGCCAAATGGTTATGCCAAACGGCAACAATTAAGACGTCCCTGGGATGGGTTCGGAGATTGAAAAATAAAAACCGCTAGACATTACCTCCAAATACAGCGCTTAGCCTTAGGCCTGGAGGAATGTTACTCCTAGGTTAAATTTAATTTTGTTTGATCCAAACCTATTAAAGGTTTGAAGTGTTTAAGAATATCCAACACAATTGGGTCAAAGATGAAAGCATACTGTCAACCAAACAGATAGAAGCCACCGGTGGATATTCCATTCAGGTGGACAAGTGACACATTTTAAACAATTAATTATTTGTGGGTCACAGTATGCTTTTAATTACCCACTTACAATACTCCCGTTCCGTGCGATAGTCTCAATTAACTTCACAGCTTCAGCTAGGAAATCCTCTGCATATCTAATGTCGTCTTGCTGACATCCCCTGGGCTGAAACCCACTTATTTCTCATGCTAAACTTTATCTTGTTCACAGTTTGCCTCTCCTTTGAGATAGATTGGAGAACATGCATAACTGTAGCTCAAAAAAAAAGAAAAGAGAAGAAAAGAGGAGAAAAAAGGGGGAGAAAACAAAGGAGTGCTTCAGCTTTCTTTGTTGTTTTCCAAGAATCCCCAGGATGGTGCCTGAAGCCTTTTTTAAATTATGTGTGCCTATTTCAAGAGTCTACGACT
This sequence comes from Sardina pilchardus, assembly GCF_963854185.1. Lineage (NCBI taxonomy): Eukaryota > Metazoa > Chordata > Actinopteri > Clupeiformes > Clupeidae > Sardina > Sardina pilchardus. Next base: position 7,256,369 of record NC_085003.1, on the reverse strand, counting down.
TTGTGCATGATTTCAAGGATTGGGGAATTACATACAATATTCATTTTCAAGACTGGGGAATTGCTTACATGTTCAGTTCTCAGGTCTGAAGTCACATAGCAGTGCTTTGTGTTACATTCTAATGCAAGTTCAGAATGCCTCATGTAGTCAGATGTTAGAAGCGGCGAGCCAACCGAGTTTGTGTTTCACAGAAGCGGGGGATTGATCTGTAGTGGACTGTAGTGGACTGTACCTGTCGGAGAGCAGGAAGGGGCAGATGTCAGGCACGGGCGGTGTGGACGGGCGAAGCTTGGCCAGAGCCATGATGTGCTCGAACGTGATCTCCGTCTGCGTGCACACGTCCACCAGCTGGGCGTCCTGAGCGGGCCCGTGGGGCCGTGCCACGGGGTTCCGCCGCAGGACCTGCACCACGATGGGGTCCTTGGCACTGCGGAAGGCCTCCACCGCCTCCTCATGGCTGGCGCGAGACAGGTCCTTCCCATTCACCTGCCAGGAGGGGAGAGAATTTAGGCCACTCATGGATGACTCGGGGCCTAATGACCTGGATTAACAAAGAGCTGTGAGCAGAGGCTATGACAAAAAACAATAGATTCAAGTGCTTATATTACATTATAAATGGGTAAACACTTCACTTAAAAGGTAAACACTTCAGATCCAGTGCTGTTTGTTTATTAAAGTTTGTCATGTATTACGACAACACACAAACACTTGTGTCTTCAAAAGTGTTGTGAACTTGTATTATGTGTGCAGATGAAAATGCATTATCATAACAACCTTAAGACATTTGAGGATGCACCAATAACATATCATGAATATATTAATAGAAAACCAAATTTCAAACTTGCGGAAGCAGAAAACAAAATTATTTTCAATTCATGTCACCGCATAGGGATTTAAATTACTGAAGGGTAAAAGAGCCTCTATGACACGGTCAATTGAATTCAAGGGTACATGCCAGAGATGATAGCCTCCACCAAATGTGTATTAAGCAGCCCTCGCAGGCTACATCTAACTCAGTTAGCCGCTAATTGACAATTAGGTGCCTGAAGTGAGCAGAACAGATCAGCAGAACTGCATGATAGGTGCCTGTTAGCGCTGCATACAAAACACTACTGGTCCACATCAACAAAATGAACAATTAAAAAGACAACAAATTAAAAAAAGAGTTCTCTGGCGTTATATCAATAGAGAAAAATGACAAACGTGATCATAGAATAGGGATCTGAGTCAGGACGGATGTCAATGATTCATGCATGAAGAGAGCCACTCTCATCAGTTCTGAAAGGGCACTGAGTATCTATGCACAGAACAAAAGCTGTCTTAAGCCCCCCGTCCCCCCACCGTGTCCCCTGGGTCCAGTTTGACTTTACGGAGGTTCATTATGAAGAGTGGGGTTCACATGGCTTTGCCCCCACAGGGGAATACCCCAGCCATGTGATGACTTCCTCTGACACTTCCCCGTCAGATCTCCGGCTCAAAGGGATGATGTCTGCTTCATTGCAACAGACCTGCTTGCATTAGTAGTTCTGGCAAATTCATCCTTGCGCTACACTCTTGTACTAAAATGCTCTGTGCACACCAAGCACAGCGTGTTAAGTCTACTTTACTTAATAAACACATCCAATACAGCACATTCGGCACATTATAGGGACACGGAGAAAATGTAGCTCAATAATGCATAAAATACCTAATGAGACATATTGAAGGATAAGAACCGAACGATGGGCTGCAAAAGACTAAATGCTACGGCAGAATCTGCATCATCATCATCTTCGACGGTTAGTTGGACAGAGTGCAACATTCTATTTGCTGACAAAATTTAATTTCTCTCTGCTGCGGCTGGCATGCCAATGGAGCAAGTCTCTGGTTCATTTAGCCCAGTAATTGGATGGGCGAAGGAACAATAGGCATGGAATACTCCAGTGAATGGGCGTTGGTGTAATGCCGCAATAGGACGATAATCATCTGGTTTCTAAATCTGGTCAAGCTTGCACAATTCTCTGACAGAGCTTTTGATATACGGCCTCACCTGGGCCAGCGCGTTAGCTGGGGGAGGAAGCCATTACTTCATTTCCTTAGTGTTTTAATGACCCGTGCACTTGGTGCTGCCTGCTGTATCCTCCTCCTCCAGCCACTGCTGGCTGCACAGGCCTGAGAGATGAGCACAGTGGCCTCTGCTACCCAGTCTCTCTGTACAGCACGGCGACCCATATGATGGGTACTTTATATGATGCTTCCTTCACATAGCCACATAAATATCTGAGGACTGCACTACATCTCCTGAGAAAAGAGAGGGCTTCCCTTTACATAATACACTGTCACTCTGAAACTCATCCCGCTTGGTGTCGTCGTGTCAAGACCATGATTCCCCAAGACAGCGGCAGAAAAAGTGAAGAAACGCCGCGGCTTGTCGCTCGGCCTGTGCGCTCAAGGCAGACGTGATTGAGCCGGAGCGCTACCTTGAGAATACGACGACTTTTTGGAGCACAAAGCCGACAATAAATAACCCGCCACGCGGAGCGGCAATCCTGGGATGCCTCCGCGCCGAAGTGACCTTTGTGAAAGGCGCGGTAACATTAATCACCTGAGAGATAAAGTAGGTCGACAGTCCGGCACGGAGGCTCTCGCGTCGCGCCAAAAGCGAGCGCCGCGCCGTCCCCAAGGCCTGGCACTGCACAAACACCTGCCACCAGCCAGCATTGAAATGTATTGCGACAATCCGCGCCGGTGCCTCGCTGGGGTATAAATACTGTAATTAGCTTCTGCAATCATTTTGAAGCGAAGAATCACTCCGGCTCTCTTAGGCCACAAAACAGCCTCCTGGAGAACTGAGATTGCAGACAAAAGGACCGGAGCGAGACAAATGGGACAGCCTATTGCCTATGACAGCCCAGCAAACAAAAAAGATCAAATTTACACTGCAGTCTGAAGCTCTCCCTCGCTGTCTTTCTGCCTGTCTCTCTCTCTCTCTCCCTCGCTCTCTTTCTGTCTGACTCTCTCTCTCTCCCTCGCTCTCTGTTTGTTTGTCTCTCTCTCTCTCTCTCTCTCCCTCGCTCTCTGTCTGTTTGTCTCTCTCTCTCTCTCTCCCTCACTCTCTTTCTGTCTGACTCTCTCTCTCTCCCTCGCTCTCTGTCTGTTTGTCTCTCTCTCTCTCTCTCTCTCTCTCCCTCTGGCCTGGTGGCTGCCTCTATCCTCCCATTGTCCAATGGACACACACGATAAAAAGGAATGATCTACTTGAAGAAGAAAGAGGATATTTGTCCCATTGTTTAGACGAGTGCCAGATGGACCAATTAATCCCTACTGAGAGTGTGAATATTACCCAGCCATGCTGCGTTCCATTCTGCACCGCGCTCCGCTCGCTCTACTGCTGAACGCTTCCCTAGCTGCATCCTGCTACCTGCTGCAGATCCTCGTCTAATGACGTTGTGCTGGTGGGTTGATGAATACACGCATTATCATCAAACAGCTGGGATTGGATGGGGAGGTGAGAAAGCCGACTGGAGCTAATGTAATATGTTTTTGGCAAATAATAGCAGTAACACATCTCAGTCACACCTTCAATTCTGTTACAGTCAAAACTGAAATGTTTGAAAGAAGAGCACGAAAACAAGATAATCCATTTGTATGACACGAGACAAAACCCCATTTGCATTCATTCGGTAGAAAATGAATTTCTACCAACAAAGCATTGTGAATGAATGGCACATACCCAAGTTCATGTCCAAACCATTACACACACACACACATACACACACACACACACACACACACACACACACACACAATAAGACACTAATAAACAATAAACAGCTGACAAAACAGATTGGGGAAAAAAGGGAACATTGAGTAAAAATACCACCGTGAGCCTAACCTGTGCCCATGGGGCTAGCTATATATTTGGCTACAGACCGTTGTTCCATCGAGGAAATGTCAGTTCAGTGTTATAGATGGTAAAGAGAATGTGTGAAGGAGCTACATCTGCTTGTGTTTGTACATCAATACACGGCAGCTGTGCGAGGGGGAGAGAGCATTGTTTTGAAACCAACTCCCTTGAGAAGACTTGCAGCCTATTGCGCATACATACACAGAACAAAAGGCAGCCTCTGTATATCTCAGTGCTAAAGGCAAAGATGTCAGACAGGGAAATGTCACCAGGCCTGGTTTTCTCCAGACATACAGCATGAAATTCATAATATATTGTTGCATAAATAAATAAATAAATATAATAGCACCAGAGACCATTATGAGAAGACTTTCCACACACTTCATGAAACAATGTCTGCAGTGGAAGGGAAATCTTCTAGAGAGATGACCAGATGACACACTCAGAAGACGAGATGAGATACATGAAAGGGCTCTCGGACGGGTCACAAATTGAAACGTGTCAGGCAAGCGCACCGAGGCATCTGACCCCATCTGTGTCAAGTGCAGGTTTCTCATTGATCTGAGACGCCGGGCAATTCCTGCACGGAGAGGAGAACATGGGCAATGTGCACTGGAGTGGCTGGCAGAGGAAGTGGCGTAATCCAGCGGAGGATTTCAGCCCCAGCGTGAGGGAAGGAGGCGACTTTATTCGCGGCACTCTGATCCTCTCCTCAGGCTCCTTTCTCCAGCAGGCAGCCAAGCATTACCTCTCAGCTGGGGTGGAATCGAGTACACGTGCACTCACACACATACTAACACACACACACACACACACACACACACACACACACACACACACACACACACACACACACGCTGCCGATGATTGATGCGCCACAGTAAATGCGGATGGCTGCTATGTAAAAAGAATATTGCTCCTGGCGAAAAGACGCTAACACGTCATTAGCATTAAATTAACTGCTCGTGCCGCTTTACATACAGTATGTTTTTTTTATGAGCGCCGAAATGTGCATCAACAGTGCTTTGTTTGGTCATTTAAAAGATGGCCTGCGTCTGGGTATCTCCAACGGAAACTGCCAATCCGTTAGTACAGTATGTCATAAAGCGTAAAGTATATTTCGCAATATTGTTTCCGTGCAATGACTCTTCAGGTCGTTTCTCATCATGGGTTTAGTGGAGGCAGCGGTGGTCTCCTCCGGCGATGATGATGGAATCTGAATCCCCGCTTACCACCTGCCGGCAGTGACGGAGCGAGCACGTCACCCGGTGTGCAATAAGGCAAATGGGGTAGAAATGTAAACAGAAAGCAAAAACATGTACTCAACCGCTTTGACCTTAACTCAAGCACGAAACTCCCGCAGTGTGACTGACAGGTGCGGAGAGGCTCTACGCTCGGGGGGCCGGGTGTGGGGATGTAGGTCAGGGGACCCCCCTGAGCAGGGCTCTCAGGGATGCTGATTGCACCCCCTCCACCCCCCCCTCCCATCTCAGCCCAAAACTCCAGCTGAGCCGCAGGTGAGTGACGAGAGTCGAAGAGAAGAGAAAAACAGAGGAGAGGAGAGGAGAAGAGAAGATGACAGGAGAGGAGAAGAGAGGAGAGGAGAGGAGAGGAGAGGAGAGGAGAAGATGACAGGAGAGGAGAAGAGAGGAGGATTGGAGAGGAGAGGAAGAGAGGTCATAGACGGTGACGGTGGACCGTGGGTGAGTGTGCACTGTCAGCAGGCCCGCCCAGCCAAGCACAGCTGCGGCCCACAGATAGAGCAGCTGCTGCTGATGCATCTGTCCTGCAGTGCAGAGGGAGATAAAGCACAGACACGCACAGTATGCAAAGACTCGGACAAGGGTGAACTCTACTGTATCAACTACCAGAGATACATTGCACATCAGATACCTTAATATACATTCAGGCGTAAGGAAATAAGCAACCTACAGAGGACCATTGCTCTGAAAGCACTATTCATCAGGGAGAGGACACTGCACCTTTCCCACAAAAATTATTTACACTAAGAAATGCCACAGAATTGTGCTCATCTTTTGCACCGTGTGGGTCTGCCTGGACCACCAAAGTGTATTTGTTTTCTTCCCCCACTGGATAACAGGACAATGCATGTGGAGCTCTGCTGGCCAAATGTGCCAGTTCCTCTCCCACTCATCCCAGTCTGGGGGCACAGGGGGCTTTGGCTGTCAGCCGCTCTCTCTAAGAGGCTCTGCTGAAGTGGATGCCACTTCATGCACAACAACGCAAACTGTCAACTCCACCTCTGTGCACACCGAATCAATTTGCATGTCCATAAATGCAATTCCTCATCCACCATTCCCGCCTCCTATGCCGCCTTTAAAAAAAAAGGGTAATTCCCATTCCCGGTGCTGAGCCGGAGCGATTGGGAACACACTCCTGGAGCTCACAAAGGCAGGGGTTTCCATTCACTGAGCTAAATGTCTCATTTCAATAATAAGTGTCAGGCTAAAATATGACCAGCGGCCCGGTACAGTAGAGGTGCTATGACTGCATAAATCACCTGGAGACAGATTCCCCATTCCACCCCCACCCTCAACCCCCCCTCAGTCTGGGCCTCTCCCAATGTTCTCAGTGCTGCTCCAGTGACACCAAACTGCGCTTAAAAAAAAAGGGGGAGTGGGCCACCAGGGAAATCTCGCAATCCCCGACATCTCCACAAGCGCCCGCTAACAGCCAGCCTTTAGCCCACACCGCAGCTCCGGAGAACATCGCCGTCGCTCCCTCCCTCTCTTTCGGCCTCCAGCTATTTTTCACTTTTGGAAAACCCACTCAGTTCTGCTTGGCTTCGCGACCTTCATGTTTGACAAACAGGAGCAATTTCCCCCCTCTCTGCTCAGCCCTTGACCATGTTCACTTTTCCGACGCCGATGTCAGTCACCGGTTTTTACGGCCTACTTGCTCAGACGACTTGTCAGCCACACATATAATACACTTGCCACTCAAAGAGAACTGTTCTGTCGATAACATGTCCCCACAAAACACAAACATGCTAGTTACAGATTGTAAACAAATCGAACATACAAGATAGGCGGTCACCAAACTTGATATGGTTGCATAAATATAGCACACCTAGCTGATTAATATGGGCTATACTGTACAGTGGCGCTGCTCCCTGGGGCTCTGTCCCAATTCAGTGCCTCTGTGTTCAGAGCTCATAGACTCATTACAGCAGAATGCTGAGACACAAACTTAAAAGTATAGAGAGAGGGTCTTAGAGGAACCTCCACCAATGACCAATAGCACATGGCCCCTGGGACAGGAACGCTATGGTGAGGTCAGGTGTGAGAGGATTTCAACAGCACTTTTACAGTAGGTCCCTCTCTGCAATATGGTAACAACTAATTTGTTTCTAAGTGAAATTAGTAAGTGGAAATATTTTCTACAGTACCTCAAGGCACATGACACTCAAATACTTTAGCTAAAATGATCTTTAGATGTAAATGTAATTTCTGTATCTCACTCACACATTGAATATTGTTAAAGAAATTTTAATTAAAATGGGGAGAAATGATACTCTGTGAAATTACAATTCCATAATGGCAATATAATGGTTCAATTCTCTCTATAAAACATAATGACAGTGGGATTAAAGCTAAATGGTAGATTAATCAAATGAATGGTTTTCTAAAAGTATGGGAAATGTAGTAGCCCATATGCTTAACAGACATGTAAAAATAAAGGGCCTCTCAAACCATTCCTATTAGAAACCCTGAGTATATTTAAAGAGAAGAAAGGAACCGTTTGCTGGAGACTTAAGCTTATCCAAGCATAAGCCTACCACCTGTGGAAATCTGATATGAGCTGTAAAAATGCTTTGAGTGATCAGATCTGGGATTGTAAGCTGATAGTACTTGAGGAAAAGTTGGCTTTGATTTGGTCTGTTAAAGGTAATTAATGAGACAGGGTGGGGAGAACGTGAGCAGAGACAGTTGTTCATGGAACACAGCGGACGTTTGCGTCTTAAGAGCTAAATCTCAGATAAATCTGGGCTTTACTGAGACTGGAATTGAAGGCTGGGCCTAAGTAAGTAATTAAAGTCCCTTGAGAGACATTGCAAATCAACAACCAAGGTTTTTCTTCACTCTCAGCCAATTATTTGAAATTCTTCTTGAAATACTTCTGGAAGCCTTTCATCATGTGAAAAAAATGGAGTGTCAATCTATTTCATATCAAACATTCTCTGGAATGGATTTACTCTGCTTGATAGTGTGATATCTTATTCTGTGTTGACTTTAAATAAGCTTTATAAAAAATCATCACTTAGCACTCAGCTAAACCAAAGACGTCATGCACAGCTGGGAGTAATATCACACAGATCACAATATTTTCCAATGTAACAAGGTTCATCACCAGCGGTGGCTTTCATTAAAAAAAAAAAAAACACATCTAATCTGGCAAGTTGTGACTTCCCTTCTGTTTACCTAGAGACCTCAAGCTGCTTCCTGTAGTCTGACTGCATCCTTTTCGCAAGCAGGGTAGAGAGACAGAGAGAGAGAGAGAGAGAGAGCGAGAGATAGCAGATTTAAAAGCCAAGATCGTGCCCCACACATTAATTCTCACTTCCCTGACACCCAGAGTGCACCGCTCCGAAAGCAATTAGCATGGGGATAAGCACTATTTACATAATCGGAGACACGCGCCTGCCCACAACAAAGACTTGGTGGCGCCGGCTCACGCACTGCCAGGCTGTCATACCGAGGGGCTTCGCTCTAGACCTTCATTATGGCGGGGACCTCATCAGAGGGTGGCAACACACAAGCTTCAGATGTAACAAGTACGGGGAGGGCAAAGGGTCAGGCAGGACCCCTGCTGCTGCCCATTGATCTGCCTGTTAGGCGGTAATTGGGAGCCTGGTGAGGTGTGGAAAGTCAAGAGGCTGGTGGATTGATGGACCCCCTGGCCCTAAGGAAGGAAATATCAAATTGAACAGAGGCATGAAGGGGAAAAGGGACAGATAGACAGTGAGAGGAAGAGAGAGAGAAAGAGGTCAAGAAGACAGACATTCAGACAGACGGACAAAAAAACAGGTAGACGAAAGCCCAACGCATTCAACTTCATTATCTCTATGAACCAGCCAGCTAAGATGAAATCTCTCTGTAATAAGGTGATTCCCATTTAAAAATAAATGAATAAATAAATCTGTGATGAGTGGTCTCAATGATAGTGGATCACCCGTGATACCCTCAACACATACAACACAATACACCAGATGTTAGGTGTAGCCTCCTTGGGTAGCCTCCAGTAACATTCACATTGACTATAGTTCATTTCAAGACTCTAATTCAAGACTTGGGAACAACCATTAGGTGGGTGTGTGAGGGGTGGGGGGGCTGAAGTGTCTGACAGCAAAATGACTCTCTTGTGATTAAGTGTCAAGCCACCAACCCACTGACGACTGGAGCGTTTCTCATGTCAAATGGTGAAATTAGAGGTTAGGGACTAGAGAGCATAGAAAGTGTGAGCCCAGACGATCTAAGTGAGTGTGAGTGCCCCCTCCCCTCTCCACGTCTTTGAAGAGTGACAAAGGCAACATATTCAGCAGCTGGGTATCTCACATGGCGCTTCATTTGTGCTCAAAGGGTTCCACCAGGTTTTGCTATTATGGACAAAAACATTTAACTCTCTACATTTAATCAGCCTCTAACACTGGGTTGGGCTCAGTATTGAGAGTCGTCAGACAAAACAAACTGAACATAAGTCTGGGACATCTGATGATAACCCGCCATAAAACCAAAGCATATCCTGATAATGCATAGGAAAAGCAGATGATAACGATGGTCAATCTTTAAGGTAAATATCTCTCAGCGCGCCTCACTGCCCCATGTGTTGGTCCAAACAAGGTGAGACTATGTGGAGAGTAAGAGAGGTTGGCGTCGGTCTCTTGTCTTCAACACCACTTCCCCTCGCACACTTTTCCGAGTAAGTAAACAGTCCCGACGGGCGACAGGAAATGGGATGTGACTCAGGGACGAGACGACTCCCTGCTGTGGCTAACCGCTCGTGATTACACAGCACAAACAAATAAAGCTATCCTACAATAAAAGCCGCCCCAGGCAGCCCCACTGCATTACATATGCAGGCAACCTCCGTCATCTCGCCAGAGATAAGTTCTCATCATCACTCTCTCATAATAACGCCAATACGGGACGCGTTCATAGCTTTGATAGGAGATGATGCTGGCTGATAGTCGGCCCTGACAAAACATTTTAATAACTGGTGCCGATGATAAGGGAATATGTTTTGAATGCAGATAGCGTCGAAGGGTTTGTGGCCAGTGAGGGAAGGACGTTTAATGGGTAGAATAAATCACATTGCGCGAGGTTTTGTCTCTGGCACTGCGTTAGCTGAGAGCGGTCTGATTGTTGACACATGTAAGGCAAACGTTAAGGAGCTCATAAAAGTGAGGAAACATGAAAAGAAAGAGGAAGGGAAATGGAGGTGTGTGGGATGGTGTGTTTACAGAACAACACAAATGTCTGCCGGGGAGAGAGGAAGGAAGTTTATTATTGACCTCAATATTGCGCTGTATCAAGTGAGAAAAAGGCAGTCTCTTTGGCAGGCTCTGGGCTCCAAGCTATCATCTGCTGTTCTCACACAGTGCTGAGTGCTGGACAAACTTCTCCTCCAGCCCAAATCAAACAGCACGGAGCACACCTCCACTGACATTTTTATAGAGGAGAAGAACAAATAGTTTGCTCCAGAGTAAACCCTTCATGTCATTCACTGATGTATGAGATCTTTGTTTTACTCTGTGAAATAATGAGGATTGTATAAAGAACTTTGAAGTTATTTGCCAGAAGTTTAAGAAGACACCGCTAAACTTTGTAAAGATCATCCAGAGATTCTTTGGGCATTAATATTATTAAGTCGAACGGAAACATCTATTAAACAAATACTGTGCCCCCAGTGGGGGCAATAAAGACTTGTCCACAGAGGTAATTACTTGCAGGCTGGGTATGTATTTGCACTGCGTCAACTCCGCCGTCATTTACTGATGGATTTTATTTCACTTTCAGACAGGAGACGCTCGTTGGGCGCTCCTTAATGAAATCAACGGCACAATGAATTATTGAAAGTAGATGTCACTCTTTCCACGGAGCATGCCAATTTCGACATAATGAAATGCCTCTCAAACATGTCCGCCACGCATAACAGTCGATGAGCGAGCTTGTAGAGGAAACAAACGATTGCCTAACCCCCTGCCCTGTCCTCCTTGTGCCCCCTCCCTGCCCCCCCCCCCCACAAGCGGTAATGAAGGAAGGTGGCTGTGCGCACCTACCCAGACCCATGCATACACAAACAAGCCTGGAGGAATATTGATTGCGCCTGTCTCCTTCCTGGGATTAAGCAGGCCAAACGTTGCGGCGCGTCTCTCTCCGCAAACAGTACATTAAGACTGGGAATTCAATTATTTAAGCCGCATGGCAGGTGTGCGACCCTGCGGAAGTGAGTCTGCCGTCACGCTCGCCGGTCAGACTCATGTATTGAACATCCGCGCCTGGATTGGATGGTTCTGATTGCGGAGGGTGGGGGCCCGTGGGGAGTCGGTGGTTGGTGTGTGTGTGTGTGTGGGGGGGTGCACTGTGGCACTGCCTCTTCGGCTGGCGGCGCTCCCTGGCGTTAATGGGCGTAATGACGGATTGTTCCACGCAAGGGTCCCCCGCTCATTTATTCTCATTCCGCCAAGAGCCTGGCGAGACCGCAGCCACAATCAAGAACCCCCCACCCCCCACCCCACCTCACACACACCCTCCTTCCCCCTTTTAATTCCCGCTCAAATTTACTGCCTGATTGACTAATGGAAGTGGCCTGCAGTTCTCGCCTTTTCTCCACCGCCAGGCAGGCTCAGGAGGCCTAACAGCGTCATTATGGCCGTATCAGCCTCTAATCAACAATTAAAAAATGACACTATTACTCTGATAGCGTCAAGCTGTTTCCATGAATATGTGGACAAATACCCTCCTGATTGGAGAGGATCGAGAGGGCCGAGGAGAGGGGACAGTGGAGGTGACCTGTGGTGCCAAATCAGTGATGCCAGAGGTGACTTCTGGACAGTGAGATGGACAGGGTGGAGGACCAGACGAGGTGGACATCTGCTGTCACAGGGGTGCCCAACAGCGGTGAGCTGGGAGTGGGGGCAGTCTCAGTGGCACGGCTGGGAGGTGGACGATATGAGTTGAGGGGTGTGGGGAGGTGGGGGTGGGCACTGGGAAGGGCCTGCTGTGCCACGTCTGTCTCCGCCGTCGCCTGCGAGCCCTCGGTGCCCCACGAGCAGGTGCTTAATTGGAGGATGGCTCCTGCCAAGCGTGAGGAAAGGGCTGCCTCGGTTGCCCGCGTGCCAGTCAGGTGGCGTCTGGGAGCGGGCGAGCGAGCCACAGTCCGTCCCCACACCCCCCCCCCTCGGTGTTACGTGCGCCATCTTTCAGATTGACCGGGTGGCCGCGCGCGGTAGCGGCTCGCTCCGTGACGCCGGCGCTCTCCTCCAATGGGAGCCGGCGCCGCAGCTCACCCGCAGCTCACCCGCGCCTGAACTCCTTTTGTTCTCGCCTCGCGCAAGGAGGAGAGTGATTAGATCCATTTAGACCACAGCAACGCCTGGCAAGCGAGCCCATCTCATGTGGAGCCAATGCAACACCAGAACGGGACCAAATGGCTTCCGTGATTGGAAAGCAGAGGGGGTGGCATTGGGGGGAGGTTTGGTTGGTCGGGGATGGTTGGGGATAGGAGGGCATCCGTGCCAAATCCACCCAGTGTTTCATAATTAGATGAGCGCAATTGGTGGGGAGCAAAAGCGTCTGCTCTGCTACGATTCTCCGATAACGATTCTCGAAGATGGAAAACCTGGGACGGGAGCCCGGTGGCGGAGATAATTAGAGACCCGGCAGAAATACCCGGCGCAAAGAAAAGCTGTGTTTAAAGTATACTGTGAGCAGACCGCGTGGCCCGAGCCCATGTGGCACACTGAAATTGGCACGGCTCTCCTGCTGCAGGCTGGAGCAGGATCAGTGGAGGAGGAGACCTCAGCCTCAGCACCACCACAGAACACTACAGACGGAACGCACACAACAAACGCCACAGCAGTAATCTTATTCATTCACTCACTCATTCATTCAATATGATCATATTCATCAATCATTTGTTGTTGGTATTTAAATTACCGTAATTTCTCAAGTATTAGCCGTGGCAGTACATTCATTTTGCAAAATTTCTTCAGTTTAGAGAGGTTAATACACGGGGGTAGTTATTATGGTATTAATATGGTTTGGTTTCTTTTAACTTGCATTAAACACTGTCCTGTGGCTTATACACAGTGCGGCTAATAAATTACTGTAAAGTCCATGTTTGATAAAAACAAATGCATGCATGTACTGTATATTACAGCCATTTCACGGTCCAGAACAGTTGCTGTGAGGCTGTTATAGCAGTGCCACGTTGTCCACCCATCTTGTCCATCTGACTGCTCATTCCGAGCTGCAGCATGCCAAGCGTGAGCCGGAGCGCCGGGATCACTGGCACGAGCGTGCGGGGTCATAGGTCAAGTCTGTCCCGTTTCCGGACTGAGGCCGCTCCGTCCAAGAGTCCTCTGGCCTTTGGCTCGTGTTGCGTCCGAAACAAACGTCTGGTGCTGCGGCGGCCGTTAGCCAACTCATGCAGAACAGCATGTAATGAGACCATTTAATAATTCAGATCTGGACTGTCGGATAGAGATAAACCGCACGACAACGCTGATTTAACTGGCTCTCCATAACCAAGTCCAGTCATGAATGGAGGTGTATATTGCGTTTTAGTAATTCCGTTTGAGAGCTCTGAGGAAACTCTATGGCGAGCATCAAATACAGAGGGGAGGGTTATGCTCTGGTCTGTGCCAGGTGGATGACAACTGCATGAATTATAAATGCTATATCGTAAATGACAAAGGAACCATATTCAAAGTTTTAAACCTGCCAGTGTGATTTAATGTGGTAACATTTAGTGAAATGATGGCACATACTAAAATAACATATTAGAACATCAAAGCTCGTAAATTTCCACAGCAGTCTATCCCGGTTAAAAGACACAAAGCAGTGGACATGTGGACACTCCGTGGGAGAGAAATGAACTCGCGTTTCATATGCCTGCACGATTCCCAGGGCATCTTGGGTATTTCTTTCTGTGGGGGCAGAAATAAACACCTTCCCCAGGGGTGTGGCACACATGTGCACACACACACATATACACGCACACGCACACACACATACACGGACGAGAATCCTATTTGTTGTGAAGCGCTGGTCTGTATACTGTAAGACAGATTCATCTTGTGTTTGTGGGGGAATGCCAGACCTGATGAACGTCTGCCCTGGAGAGGAATAAGATTCAGACCAAGTCTCCGTCTGACACAGAAAAAAAACCCCATCCCTCTGGCATCTCTCCCTCCCTCTCCCTCTCTCTTTCCCCCTCTCTTCCTCTGCTCTGCTATCTCTTTCTCCTTCTTACTCTGTCTTTCCACTCTCTTTTTCCACAATTCCTAAAAGAGATGCTACTATTGATTAGTGTGCACGGCTCCTCTGGCAGTCTCACAGCTGCCTACGAGGTAACTGCTGCTTCCAAACCCATCGCTGCGAACCCCTCAGGTGAAACCGTTCCCTTACCTCCCATCGTTACAGACTTGAGGGGAAAAGATTCCAGACAAAAGCGATGTTCCCCCTGGTTGCCCCCCCCCCCCCCCCCTTATTTATTTATTTATTTATTTAGATCAAATTTGCACCATGTCTCGGAGATAACCGTTTCAAACAGTCCTCGGAGATTTGGAGAAACAAAAACACTCGCACTGTTTTAAAAGTGATAATGAGTGTCGTGGGGGAGAAATCTTTTCACACCGCAAGACAAGAGGAAGCTGTTCTCCACTCAACCCAGAGTGTGTCCCACTGGAAACTTGGCATCAGACAGACGAGTTTTTTGAGCGAGTACAGCAAGGGTGGTGGGGGGGGGGGAGTTAACAGAGTACATTACAGATACTAGACACATCTGCCCCATCCTCCGCTCCCCTGTCTCCTGTCTCTCGGTGTGACTGGCAGCCGCAGGCATCGGAGAGGAACGGACGTGAGCGATGACGACGCGGCTAGCGAATAATGATGAGCTCACGACACGTACGGCCATCCTGTTAAGACACTTCCTGACCGACGCTCTGCCGCCGCATGGACGGATGGGAATGAGACGGGTCGAGTTGCGGCGGTCAGATTAATCCGCCACGCTGCGGTGCCGGTCACGATCCACCCGGTCAGCGTCTCTTTCATGCCATTCCGCTAGGGCTTAACTCCACATGCAAAGGCTCAGCTGCTTTTGATGGGGTCGAATGTCTCGTGTGAGTGGCAGTCAGTCATCTTTGATGAGAGGGCACATAGCCATCTATTGTGGTGAATCAAAAAGCATAAAAGGGGTGAAGTGACCATGGAAAAGGATTCAGCGGTTAACCCACGAGACAAGGATCCTTGGTGATAGTATTCCTTTGAGTCTTATGAACTGGCACACTTTCAATTAAGAATCTCATTTTGGGGATCCTTTTGTGAATGACTAGCTTCGTTAAATAGATGGTTCAAGTGCTATTTGAGTCCTTTGACCCATTTGCTATGATAGGGCTACATGTAAAATGTTCACAAGCTCATATTCTGCTTGTCACCATTTTCTTCCCTGAATGTTATATCTGCCCTCAATATTATATCAGTGTCATTAAAATGCTCCAAATGCATATTTTGCGAGGAACATTATTTATCAAAACGAATTGCATTTGTGATTGTGCCTTTGGGTAAAACCCAGCTTTAAAATGAATAATTGACACTCCTGTTCTACAGCACATTGGACATAAAATTACAACACATTATTCATGTCCCGAGTTTCATTAAAACTTTGTAATTAAATAAGCTCAACCGCAACACTTTCCAAATAATACGGCCCGCTGTGAATGGATTTTGCCATTGGCTTTAATTGCCTCTGCTACAAAAGAGCCGGGTTCGACCTGTGTTCCTCCTCAATGGAGGAGGAATTGATTTCAACGGACAATGGCTCGCTGATCCTTAAGGCTTTAAGAGCTCGGCTCATTGAGGGTAGGAGAGCGCCCACCTCATTACACCGGGCCTATGGAAGTGTGTCAGTGTGTCAGCGCCACAAAGGCAGCACGAGCCGCACTCATCTGCACCCCAAAAAAGATCTCTCTCCGCATGCACCCAGGAGAGCCCACAGCCCATTGACCACGGGATCCGGCCCGAGCTTCGTGTGTAGTCGACTGTTGTGCAGGTTGTAATGCCTCTAATGTTGTCTCCCGTGTCTAGACTCCTATTGTGGAGGGAGACCTTTTTAGAGGTGCGTGCAATGCAAATGACTTTGCAGCTGGGCCGAGGAAGGCTTTGTTGTGCTCCTTATCGGCTCCTCTCTGGCACCGCCAAGGTGGTGTGTGTGAGTGTGTGTGTGTGTGTGTGTGTGTGTGTATGTGTGTGTGTGTGTGTGTGTGTGTGTGTGTGTGGAGGTGGGGCAGGCATCAGCGGCTCCCATCACCACTTGTCAGTCGGCCCTCTTATCAGAGGAGGTGCAGGGGGTGCTCGCTGACCTGGAGACTGACACTCGTTGCCGGCCGCCAGCTGATCTCCAGGCTCTGGCAGACATCAGACGCCCAAACCCAACAAGCCGCGCGCACACAGCTGCACACACACAGCTGCACACACACACACACACACACACACACACACACACAGACTCATATCTACACCTATTCTTCAGCTGCTTCAGTCTTGGAGCACCACTGTCACCTCTGGAGAGCTTCATGTGTGTGTATGTGTGTATGTGAGCATATGCGTGTATGTGTGTGTGTGTGTGTGTGTGTGTGTGTGTGTGTGTGTGTGTGTGTGTATGAGCATATGTGTGAGTGTACGTGTATCTAGATGTGTGTGAATACATATGTGTATGTATATATACGGACTTGTGGTCTCTGTCCAAGCCCTATCGCTGGACTGATCACATGAGCATCCCATTCTGACACGCGCCTCATTTTGTTCAGAATGTCAGCGCTGATCCTGGCTGGAGATACTCTCCTGGAGGAAACAGCAGCTACGGCCTCCAAGCATCCTCTCAGGCCCGATAAGAGAAGGTCTGGTCCCAGGCACCGCATTCCGGTAAATATCCCTCATCTGGAGAAACAACATGCTACAGCAGGCTACAGCAGGCTATAAAAGATGAGTTTATCCAGCAGGAGCGCACGCTAGTTAAATGTCAAGGTGCAGATGAATCACTGGAGGACACAGCGGAAAGTTCAAGAATTATCGGGAGTATTTTTTCTTTCTGCTGGACATCCTGATGGAAACAGTTCTTCTGAAGTTCATGGGGAATTGGCTGAAAGTGCCCTCTGCGGCGTGTTAAATAAACACAGGAAATACACGGCTGTAACTAAGCCAACAGGGCCACACGCTATTGACCTGTTACCATAAAGAGGTCACACACACTCTATTGACAGCCTGAGGCTGAGACTTAAGTCCCCATCACCTCCAGCCTATAGGCCAGATAAACAACAGTCTGCTCCTGCAGTCGTCTGGCATGGACTTAACAAGAGCCCAGTCTGGTGAGTGGTGGACCAAAGTGTGAAAAAATATGGAGTGTGGTCCCCCCCGTTTTAATTAGGGCACATAAATGTCACCCTCCTCGCCATGGCGACGGAATTAATGAGCGTTCCTTCTGTCTCCTTAAACGGAGCTAATCAGGCGCGGCGAGTGGCCCCTGCCCGCCGCCGCACACGGCCCCGCCGCTCCTGCCCGTGTTTTCATTTCGCGGCGGCCGCATTGTTTTATTCGCCGCTGACAGACCCGATGCCAAGCGGTCGGGGGGGTCCCCGCTATCGCCGGCACACCGGGCCGAAGGCTCGCATTTCATTACGGCGTGAAACAATCCTCCAGCTGGATTTATGCCGCCTCGTAAAAAAAAAACACAGAGAAGGTGGAGGGGGTGGGGGGTGGAGGGGGGTGGAGGGGTGGGTGGAGGTGATGGTGGTGGAAGTGTTGTCGGGAATGAGGGGGATGCTGCTTTGAAATGCATAAAATGTCATTTGTGTGAAAACGCGGCTATCTCGCGCTGGCAAACCAAATTTAATAATGTGTCTTTTCTTTTGTGGCGGGAGGAAAGCAGGCATTAATATTTCACTCATTGTCACTGAAGACGCCCGGGCGTATAGGACCGGGCAGATTGCAGGAGGAGGAATGTGAGCGCGTGTGCCGTGCCATTGTCCAATATTCATATCAATAAAGCCCATAAAGTCGCCCTGCCAGTGATCTACAGGCTCGGTGGAATTAATGAGCACGAGGCTTGGTTATGGAGAAATCTGTGCGGAATATTTTCGTCCGTCAATTCCGTTTTACTCGCTGTGTGTGGGTGACTCATGCTGACAGACTTTGATCTTAAAGAGTGAGTAAGAGTCGTTGGGGCATGACGCCGGGTTATTATTTTTGTTTTACTCACACAGTGATGCAGGCTGGTCTTACCTCACCCCCTGACCAATAGTGGCCACACAAGCGCAGGCGATCTGTCTCAACCCTCTGACAGGCTACGCGTTTGCCGCATTTGACCTTGGGGCTGACGTGATGAAGTGACGTGATCGTGTGCCTGAGATTTAGGAAAATCAATAAAGAAAAACAAACTAACCTGATCACATTATGTCACTGTTTCCACAACCCACTGACTGTAAAAAAAAACCCACTTAAACGTTCCAGTCAAAGCCTATGTCACCAGCGTAGCAGTGATGAGAGTGAGTGGGAGAGAGGATGGGTAATGCTAGCGTGACCTATTTAAAGATGTTTAAAGTTGGAACCCAGCAGAGTATGTGCATCCCTGGAGACTGCCTCTAATACAGTACATGCGTGGCAGTGTGTATGTGTGTGTGGCTGTGTGCACCTACTGTATGTGTGTTCATGTGTGTGTGTGTGTGTGTACAGTAAATGTGCATACATGTGTGTGTGTGTGCGCACGTGTATAGCGTACAGTAAGTGTGTTTGTGTGTGTCTGTGTATGTGTGTATGTGTGTGTACTGTATGTATGTATGTGTATACGCATGTATACGCATGTGTGTGTGTGTGTGTGTGTGTGTGTCTGTGTGTGTGTGTGTCTGTGTATACGCATACATACACGCAGGAGGGGCTATAAACAGGAGCAGTGTGTGTGTGTGTGTGTGTGTGTGTGTGTCTGTGTGTGTGTGTGTGTGTGTGTGTGTGTGTGTGTGTGTGTGTGTGCCCCCGTGTGTGGGCCGAGAGAGATGGCCGCGTGATGGTGATAAAACTCATTTTGAAGAGGCTGCGTGCGGAGGGTCATCGGGGCCAGCGGCGTGGCTCTGATACATCGCTGAAAAGGTCAACCTCGCTCTTATTGGGATAAGGAACAGGCACGGCAGGAAAAGGTCAATTCATCAACTCCCTCTTAAATCCTCCGCCGGCTTCCTGGAGGAGATTTAGTGGACTCGCTGATAAAACCCATCGACTCCATATCTGCACATTTATTAGCCTCCGTTGGATAGATAGATGACGCCACAATCTAGCGAAGCGCGGCTGACAAACCATTTACTGCTCCGAAAATGTGACCTCCCCTCATTTTGTTTCTCAAAATGAGAGACATAAATATGTCACAAATTCCCCATTTCAGCACGGAATTTTTTTGCAATTCAGACGTGGTCATGTGTTAAACGCGGGCCACTTGATTATGTAACATCCCCGGCGCGTGGTGTCTTGAACGCAGCCGCGGCGTGACGGGTGGTTTTTGACGCAGAAAAAGGTTGGGTAGGTCTGGTAAATATTGCAGGCGTTCGAGAAAAACGACAGACTCAGCGCTTTCCGATCTCATTTCCAGGGGGGGCTCGGGGAAAAAAAATAATTCCCCGAACGCTCGCCTGGCGCGGACGTCAGAGAGGACCGGGAGGCATCCGTTGTGGGCCCAACATGGCCGCTGACAGATCCGGAGCTTGATTAAAAGTGAGAGGATGGAGCGCGGGATCCTTTCTGAGCGGGATTGTCATAATGGCCAGGGCTCAGAAATATGGGTCCTGCACGGCGCCCCCAAACGCGCTGTCTCTTCATTTTGGGGAAATGGCTCAGGAGTGTGGATTATATTTCAGGATAATCACCTCAGGCGGACACCAGATCAATCAAGCCGTACATTTTTCTTCTTTTTCCCCCCTCTCCTCTAGTCCTTTCTTTGTTCTCTCCTATCAATTTTAATGGTTGAGGACCATCATTCAGAAAAATGTAATGGGACAACAAGATGGATGGGGGCATTTGTGGCTACGGGTCCAGGAGATGGGGACAATCTGGTGGGGGAGACGTTGGCTGCCAGAGGCCTGATGGCCAGAAAAATCACAAACACACAAAACACACGGACTGCAAATGTATGTGTACATATAAACACATACACATGCACAGGCCAATATAAAGCAGTCTATACATGCAGTTCACATACACACAAATGTACACACACAAAGACACACCCACAGCATGCACACACACTCACACACACACACAAAATGTACAGATGAAAAATGCACGGCACAACAACATAGCAAGGGTGCACCTTAATCTTTGCTATGTGAAAATAATGCAATCACAACACACAGTTGAGGACGTTTGACATGTATATGTAGGAAATTTAAAAGCCTGTCTCCATTTGGCAGCATTAATAGCAGCCCAAATATATCCTCCCAACCACTAGATGAGACTGCTGACTCCTCAGCAGCGGGAGTGATTTCCCTGGTGAACCATAGGGAACTACAGTTATGTGAAGCACTATTCTGGACAGCAGCCAGCTCTCCATAAGGCCGTATCCACACAGCGCAACTCGGACTCATGGGAATTGTAGGATGCAGTGACTCCCGGCCCCAGCGCTTATGAGTGATGTTACTTTCTCCTCCACAGTCAACTCAGCAGGATTGGTGCGGAACCCAGCCTTTGTACAGCACCCCCCGCCGGCTTCAGACCATGGGAGGAGGGAGAGCTTGCTCTGCGCCAGAAGAGCAACACAGAAAAACAGCTCCATACTTTAAATCCCCAAACCCATTTAGAACACCCATTAAATACTCTTCCGTGAGCGACAGTAACATACTTTGAACAAAAAAAAACCAACAACTAGGGTCAAGGTCACAATGTCATTGGGCTTTGGATTCATGGCATACAAGTATTGAGTTTCTGTGCTGATGTGCGCTGTTACAGTGTGTTGTACTGTACTGCAGGTCCAGGCCCAATGTAATAAGGGTTGTGCAGTGTAGTGTGTGGCTCTGGCTGTGCTGGGACTGTAATCTGCCATCTCGTTTAAAGAGCGGCCCATGAGCGCTCGCAGGCACGTATGCTGGCCGCTTGCTGCTCGTAAATCTTCTCTGCTACTTCTTTATCAGCCGATGATCAGGGCTGTTCTGCCTCATTAAACTGAGCCGCTCCTGAGTGTATACGCCTGTGTCCAGGCCCTCGCCAGAGCCCTGGCAGCCAGGTCCACTCTCCTCCCCCCCCCCCCCTCGATCATCACTCACTGTCTGTCCACCGCCGCGTTTAACGCCACAGCTCCGGGACCCCGCGGAACTCTCCGGAAACCCAGAAGTGCTAGAAACGCGAGGGAGGGCCATTAGGCAGCGATTAAGAACGAGGAGAGTGGCCGCGGAGTCAAAGAGGGCTGACTGGAGCTTGTCGTACTCTGGCAGGCGAGATGGGGCTCCACTGCTGCGCTAAGCTGTTGGGCGCTGTGTGCGCGGTGACAACGGACCCGTGGAGGACTGGCACCGCTCGGCTTTCTAAACCCCGTTCTTGGACGCGTCCGCCGGTTTCGGGCTGAATCAGCCACGGCTGGTCCCCCTCCGTCTCCCCGGCGGCCAAGAATCTGTCAAGCGGGCACAAAAGAGACCTCCCTGGGTTTGGAGCGCACTTACATCCACGAGGAGCTCCGAAAAGGAAGGGGGACCAAGACAAACAAAACAAAACAAGACCTCTCTCTCTCTCTCTCTCTCTCTCTCTCTCTCGCATAATAACACCCGCCAGTGCAGAGCCCACTGCACGCACCGACATCTGTGGTCCCGCTAATTAGCCCAAAAAGAGTCACACCTCGCTGCGTACGACTTCCACGAGGATGGCGGCGGTGACACTCTGGCGGGGAGGGGAGAGCGCAGGGATTTTCAATGCATGACAAGCTCGGAGAAAAACAGACTCCGACTCCGACTCCCACAGTAGGTCTACCACAGGGAGGGCCATTAATGTTGACGCCTGACGCTGGTTCGCTACAATCGGTTTAATTCCGCGGGGACACCCCGTCTATTTCTCCGCAACACTTACTTCTGTCTTCACGTCGTTCATGCATAAACAAACTTGCGCTTTTGAAAGAATAGTGACAGCTCATTCCAGACAGACATTTCTGTCTACTCAGCCACTCAGTGTCCCCCACACATTTGTCCGTTAGACAAAAGCAGGGAAGTTAAGCGCTGTGAAGAACTACTCATGTCATACTGTGAATGAATGAACTGGTGGAAAGTCTGCTTCAAAGAGGGCCGCCGAGGTTGCAAGTGTTTCAGCAAAGTTTTTGTTACTTTATGGATGGATGGATGGACAGTGTTATGTGACAACTAATCATAAAATGTTCATTGTCCAATGTAAGATTTTGATATGTGTTGCGAATATGATACAAGGGTTCCAGTCCCACCATTCTTACAGTGAACCCTGTTTCTGAAACTAAACAAGTCCAATGGAACATGTGCTTTCAGTTCAAATACTCGTACACAAAAAGCTTTTCTTTTCCCCTCCACTCGCAGTGCATTACTACAGTGTGACATAAAAACAGAACATATTTGGAAGGTGGAAGGTCTGGCCATTTCCACAGCCAAACACCTGCAGCGGTGTTGGAGCCACACTCATAAATCTTAAGCCACTCCTGGGACCAGGCAGACCGGAGCAGTGTCAAAGCTGTCCAGGCCGGGAGAGAGGAGAAAGAGAGAGAGAGAGAGAGTAAAGAATAGAGAGAAACAGGGAGAGGGGGAGAGAGAGAAAGAGAGAGAGGGGGAGAGAAGGAGCGAGATAAGGATAGAGGGAAAAAAGAGAGAAAGAAATAAGGAGAGAGGGAGAGAGAGAGGGAGAGAGAGAAAGAAAGAAGGAGAGAGGGATAGAGAGAGAGAAGGAGAGAGAGAAAGACTGAGCGGCCACCGTGACCAGTTTCTCTATGCCTCAGAGCCTCTTTATGACCAAACGACAGAGGGCTGCCTCTTGAGCCACTCGCACACAGAAAATGTACATAGCCTACAGTAAGGGCAAAACCCTGAGCGCTTAACAAGGGCAGAATCACAGAGGGAGACAAAAGGAAGTACTGTAGCAAGAAACCAGCATTAAATTGGTAGGGAAAGTGACAAGGAATCAGGATTATATTGGTAGTGAAAGTGACAAGGAATCAGAATTATATTGGTAGTGAAGGTGACAGGGAATCAGGATTATATTGGTAGTGAAAGCACTGGGATGCTCTTGTTCCAGACTGGTGCAGTCAGACAAACACGTTCAGAAGAATGCAAAATGCCACACATTGCCACCCCCCTTCCTTTTTCTCTTTTTCTTTCTCTTATTCGCTCCCACACCTCTCCCACTCTTCTTTCCCTCCTTGCCTCTGCCGATGGTGTGAGTCTAGGTGCTAGAGCCCAACAGAGTCTCTTTCACAGATGGAACAAAAAGACACCCCTTATCTGAAGCGCTTGTTCCTTCGACCGACCCTCCACCACCTTCACTCCCACCACCACCCTCACTCCCAGCAGCAGCAGCACCCCCACCCCCACCACCACCAGCAGCATCAGCAGCAGCACCACCCCACGCTCCCATCCTCTCCAAGGGTCTCTGCGAGCCAGCGCTCGGCTCCAGCTCCAGGCAACAACTGTGAGCGGCTGCAAATTTATCTACAGCGCAGGACGAGGAAGCAGAAAGAGAGAGAGAGAGTGAGAGAGAGAGAGCAGAGTGCAGATAGAGAGAGAGAAAGAGAGAGAGAGAGAGAGAGAGAGAGCAGAGTGCAGAGAGCATGCATATCGCCCCTTTGTACTCCAAGCTTTGAGACAAGCCAGCTGCAAGTGCCAGCGCGGTGTAGAATCTTCGCTTTTGACAACGGAATGGAAGCCTGCTACCAGCTTTTTGATGATCAGTCTTCAATCATGAACCTATTCAACGCCAAACTAAGCAAAGGAGCCAAGAAGCACATTACAGCTTTCCGTTTCTTTTTACACAACAGGAGCACATGGGAGATGGGAGAGCCGTGGGACAACTGTGTTGGACTGAGCCAAGTGCCTCAGAATGGCTTTCCGGATCTTTCTCCTTCCTCCTTCTCCTCAGGGTTTAGAGCTGACAAGCAGCTGAAGAAAGCCCACACATTTCCTCCACACGTTCTCATAAGCTCTGGTCTCTCTGACAACAGTGGCAGTGTCTTAGCGCCACTCGCTAGCGCACTCCAACTCGGGCTAAAGCCTGTGGCCATGGGTGGCAATTAACGAGGCTTAAACTCTTCCCATCTCACCACCAACACCACCACCCCCACCCCGCACCCACACTCTCACTGCTCTCCCGGCTGAGGAAGACATGTCACATCCAATTAATGCCGGAGGGATCATTTTATAAGGCGGCTAATGAGGCTAGCGATGAGGCTAGGGATGAGGCTGGGGCTGGCACGGCGTCGGAGGAACCGCGCGCTTCGGGAACCGGCCGGGGTGGCGTCACGGCGCGCGCTTCCGCCTGGGACACCCAGCCTCCGGCGCCCACCCTGGACGCGAGACTGGAACAGAGGGGGCAGCGACCCTGGGGGCAAGCAGGGGCAGTGGTGAGCGTGGGGGGGGGGGCATTGGGATAAGCTCCGTCTGAGACCACCGGCGTGGGCACACTGGCCAGACAGGGCAGAGTCACGGCTCAACTGCCTCAAACTCAACTGCCTCTGAGAACTCTGGCGTTGGATCTCATGCTTTGCTTAAAGATTTGTGTCAACAGTCAAGAGTGTCTTCAGTCTAGAGCGCTAATCTGTTATTAGCACTACAGTGCTGACATAAAACCACTCTCTACTACAAAATCCATTAGGAAACAAATCCATTCAACCACTCAACTGTAAGCAAACATGTAGCCCTGATGAGAAACTCAAACCTCCGAAATTCCAAATCCAATTCTGTCAATGTGCACCATTCTGTCTAAATGCAGCGTTTAGCCAACTAAACATTACAATGGAATGTTTCTCTCACTCTTTGATTCCAGCATCAGCATAATAACATCAGACCGACTAGGTGACACAGAAACGCTGCAGCTTATGCAGTAGCTCCTCACCAAAGACAATCAAAGCAGCTTTAACCCCAAACTGTCATACGAGTCCACTCGTCCCAGGTACTGTATGTGTGTGAGAGAAAGAAGGAGAGAGGGAGGACGAGAACAAGGAAAAGAGGGAGAGAGAGAATATCAGGAAGAGAGAAATCCATTTGTCCTCCTTTCAGCCTAGGGAGTACGCTCACAGACATACTCACACATCCTTAAGGAGAACATTAACCAGTAAAAGCTAGAAGCTCTCTGTCTTTCACACTCTCTCATAATAGTTTGTCTCCATAAAACACTTTCCACTTTCCCTTACCCAAAGCTTCCCTCTCCCTTTCTCTCTCTCTCTCTCTCTCTCTCTCTCTCTCTCTCTCTCTCTCTCTATCACTCTCACTCCTTCTATGTCCATCTTGAGAGAACTCTTGTCCCCCTCTACACCAGCTATATCCACATCATACTCTGCAAAGCAAATCAGACTGGACAAATGGAAACAAAATCGTTCTTCTTTACATGTCCACAACAATAACTGTCATCTCTCCAGCACTCCTCTCTCTCTGCCTCTCCCCATCCACTCTCTCTCTCTCTCTCCCACTCTCACTCTCACTCTCTCTCCGTCTCCGTCTCCGTCTTTCTCCAGCTGTCACTGTGCGGCGGGTCAGAGCGGTGAGCAGCTGTCACCGGCCAGTGAGTCCCACCTCCGTGCACACCTCCGTGCACACCTCCTCGTCTCCTTACCTGTGCGATCTCATAGAGCAGCTTGTAGTGTTCCTCTCTCTTCTGCAAAGTGCACAAATTGCAGCCCATCCTCGCCGTTCCGCCGCGCTTGCCGTCGCCTCACGTCACGTCGCCTCACGTCACGTCACGCGGGAGCCGCCAGGCGTCCGGTCCTCCTCGCGCGCCGGCCGTGGAACAGTGGACAGGGGCTCGCCCGCCAGACCAGTGCGCCGTGTCTCATCGGTCAATCCGTGGGCCAGGTGTCTCTCTCGGAAACATGTGCCGTGCGGCCACGCAGCGCGCGCAAAACACACACACGGGGGGAAAAATCAAAACACACACACAACAACACACAAGCGCGTGCGTGTGTGTGTGTGTGTGCAGAGGTGTGCAGCACCAGCCGGGTGTTGTAAACGGAGGCAGCCACGCTTTCGCTCCCTCTCTCCCTCTCTCCCTCTCTGTCTCTCTCAGAGAGTGGTTGTGGCAGCGGCAGTAGCAGGCAGCTCTGTCAGTGTCGGTCCCTCACTCCCCCCTCTCTCTCTCTCTCTCGTCCGCTCTCTTAGCCTTTTCGTTTTCCCTCCCTCTCTCTCTCTCTCCTCTCTCTCTTTCTCTCTCTCTCTCTCTCTCCTTCTCTCTCTGTCATACGCGCACTATCAGACCCGTACACGCTTCACGCGCTGTTGTTGTTGACTCCCACTTGCGGTGACACTCCCCCCTTCTCTCGGAGCCACACACGCCGATGCCGGGGCATGAATATTCATGAGGGGGCTGCAGCGAGCCTTTCTTGGAGAGGGGGGTGTGGTTAGGGGGAGGTACCTGGAGAGTGGGCGGTGCTTGGGAGACGGGAAAGACGAAGGGAGAAAAAAAAAAAAGACCGGCTGGCTCATTAGGGGTCTGTCAGTGTTAAACAATGAGCTCCTCTGGTGACCGTCTGTGTGTGTGTGTGCGTGTGTGTGTGTGTGTGTGTGTGTGTGTGTGTGTGTGTGTGTGTGTGTGTGTGTGTCTGTGTCTGTGTGTGTGTGTGTGTGTGTGTGTGTGAATGTGTGTGTGCTTGCTGGCGTGAGTTTCTGTGTCTGTGCGTGTGGCCACGCACACACAAAAATCTATGTCTGTATGCGCGCAAAAATATGTGCAAGAATGTGTTTGTGTGTCTGTGTTGCGCACCATCAAAGGTGTTTTGAGCTGTTGATGCAGAAGAGGCAAATCATTAGCAGAGAGTCTGAATGTTATGCAGTCTGCTGGGCTGAAAAACAAACAAGTCTCTTTCAGCCGCCGCCGCCAATTGCATTCTTTTCCCCGAGACTTACTTGGGATTTACTCTCAAGGACAAACCTTGAGTAGACGCGGTGGCTGGAACGACCCTTTTTGGAGGGCGTCTGCATCTCATTTTAATCGATTTCCATGCGGGGCTACACATGCTTCGCGCACACGCGGCGTCATGTGATCTCACGTCGGCGGCGGCGATGGCGGTCCTGATGAAGGATGCGCCGAGCCCAGAGCAGAAGCGCCGGGGCTGTGAAACCGATCGGCCACACTCATCACGAGACCCGCAGCATATGCATCTTAAACTAGGTCAGCCTCCGTGCTTGTCCAAACAAACTCAGCCCCTTTAAGTCAAGGCTTGAGCGCCGTTATGGAGCGGAGCTCGCTTGCTGCATTTCCTCACCACAAAACAAAAGACTCCTAAAAGCCATCCGTACCACTCGACAGCTCCGTGGAATTATCACAGTAGGGCCAACGGTGGGCGAGGATGCTGAAGTCGTGTGTCGACACAATGACGTTTCCAGAAATAAACGCGGGCAATCAGGAGACAAACCGCCCTCCAGGAGATCACTGACAATAACACCTTCTTCCCTCAAGCGGAGATAATTGTGAGACAGTGGACTCTAGGTGGGGTAGAAGATGAGAGAGCCCCCCCTCGGTGAGAGGAAGAAGGCACTAACAAGCTGTAATTGTTAACAAATTGCCCCCCACCCTCCCCGGTCGTCGGTACCCTCCCAGACTTAAGAGTAGATGAGCACTCATCAGCTGGCTAACGGCCGCCTCTACCCCCCCGGGAGAAAATAATCCAATTTTCTGGGGTTTAATTTCAATCAGAAGCCTGGAGGCGAGCCAAACAGCTACCTACCGGCACACAGCATTATTAGAGTTAATATGCACCCATCCCCAAACACCCACAACAACGCATACTCTCACACACACACACACACATACAGACATGCATGTGCACAAAAACCCACAACACAGATGTGTTTGGACAGGTAGAGTTTACCACACAGGCTTGTTGCAATATGGACATTGTGCATATTGTAATTATTTGGGGGAAATATGGTATTGTGTCAGATATGTTTGGATATCACAAATACAGTATACAAATAGAGATTGTGTATTAATACATTAACATTATTGTAGAATAAAGACAAATATTCTCCGAAATGTTCACCAATGGAGGTATGCACGGACAGATCTTGGCAATGAATGTCACTCACAAATACACAAACGCACACACACACACACACACACACACACACACACACACACACACACACACACACACACACACACACGCACACACACACACACACACAGAAATAGATGGAGGAGTCAGGGATTTCAGCCTTTTTGTGGTTGCCTGGCAATACCAAACCCATGAAGTGCTATCCACTAAAGTGTCAATTTTACATCAAAGGGTCTTGTCGTGGGGCTTCTGAGCTGGGATATGATATTGCTTTCCAAGGACAGAACACTGCAGCCTACAAAACAGGATTTCAATTTGAAGCACTGGCTGCATTGCATCTCTCTGATGTCAGCATGGAAATACGGCTCTCCACATCTAAGTCCCAAGGTCGACGTGTCAGCCACCCAATGGACTCCTGTTGTCACAGCAATTATGAGAGGTCACAGAAACACAGGCACTTAACACCCTCCATCGTCTGCAACCTGTGTGTCAAACAGGATAAAACCAGGTTCATGGTCAAACACTTTACTGAGTGTTGGACAACGACGGCGCAAGACAGGCTGCTGGTCTCTGAGAATTCTGTTCTACTCTCTCTCTCTCTCTCTCTCTCTCTCTCTGTCTCTCTCTCTCTCTCTCTGTTGTGAGGGCTAGTGTTCTTGTTCCCTCAGCCCAGCGCTGTCCATGTCTGTCCCCCTTCTGTTTGTGAGGCCATTCATCAGCGGCGCTGGCTGCCCACCCGCCCGCCTACCCGCCCTTCGCCTGCCCGAGTGGAGGTAGGGGGGAAAAAAAGATGGCTGCCGCCGCCCCGCTCCCACACTCTCACTCTCACTTAATGGGACTCTGGCGCGGGAGCATGGAAAAGCCATTCGTTCTCGCCGCGACGGGGCCCAATTTTCACCGCATCCTCCTCGGCTCCTCTGACAGACTGATATTTGAGTTCAACCCCCCCAACCAGAAATACACACACACACACGCCTTACCACCTGATACCTGAGGGCCAGGACCTCCTTGAAATCAGCCAGGTGTGAAATTCCAACAACCCGCGAGACGCCATGATGCAACATGGCCGCCCGCCCCAGACCTCCGCGGTGCCCTGCGAGCGGTGAGCGCTAGCCGGAGCCGAGAGCCCCAGACTGGCACACGCGTGCGCGCCACGGGCTCCGGTCATGGACCAGACTTCAAAGGGAGCGCGGAGTTATGGAGTTTTAATGAATTCCTGCCCGACACAGAGGCCCATCTCATGGCCAGCCTCGGGATTTGCAATGGTAATCACCAATGGCTAACGGCCCGTCCAAACAGCTCCACCGTTTTCGCATGAGGATGGAAGGGGAGGTGAAGAGTTCACGGGTGAATAACTCCGGAAAGTTCCCAGCTCAACCTCTTCGTCTCAGGACAGGTGACTCCGAGCAAAGAGAACATATACATACAGGCACCTGTATAGGCACCTCAACTAAGACGACCTTTGAGACACAAACAGGTGAAGGGGGACAGAGTAGAAAGCCTGTGGGCAGTGCTGAACTGCCGTCATGGTCAGACAGACCACACAGCATGTAAAAGTTCTGATTAGAAGTACTCTAGGTGCAGTTCGGTGAACTTGTGCTTGTTGGGCCATTTATTTGGCCCAGGGAAATCGGTTTAACATTGATTCAGACGATCAGGTTAGACATTACGAACTACCCCGCTATGCAGAGGCACATACATCATGGCTTTCTCATCTCTAAGGACAGGGGACACAGGTGAAAACAAATGCTTGTATTTACAGGACTTTTATAGGACAGGATTTTAAAGCTATTGCAATCAAAGAATAAGAATCTGCCACATGCGAAGAGGATGGTCCAGGGACTGTAGGGCCTACCTTTAACCAGGTCTAAAGGCGATCTATACTGTATATCCTGGTAAACTCCCAGAGTGTGGGAGGATGAATTTCCAAATAACTGATTCAGTGGAAGAAAACATCATGTACCCACTAATTTTAGCTCACAGTGTGGCAGGTTTTCTGAGGGGATTTCTGCCCCATACCCTATCTATCTTATCCTTCATATCCTTTAGGTGACTGCTGTAATAGAGTTAAGAAAATCGAAAAGATATATCTCTGTTGTTATATTTGTTCATCAGGCACTCAGCCTATTTGTAGTACATTTTAAAATCACAACATTTGTGTTTGAATAGAACAGTGTCATTTGCATGCACAAATCGCTGCATTGAGTATGAATAAGTAACACAACATTGATACTCTACTTGCATAATGAAACAGCACGCACAACGTCCATTATGTACTACCCTATATGTGCAGCCAGCAGTACTGATTACACGTCTAATCACGTTGACATGCTGTACACTTGCACTGCTTGCATATTCTAACAGCTGGGAAAACAAGACCAAGCATGTTCCAATAGAAGCTCTCTCTCTCCCCGCTCCCTCATACAGTATGTAATAGAAGGCACATCATTAGCCAACAGGTGACAATGTACAGTAGTAGGCCTAGTGACATTATAGCTAAATGTTATGCAACTGTTACCTGTTAAGGTAAGTCCAGGTAATAGCAGCAGTGTTAAGATACAGGCTTAAAATGAAAGAGGAATAAAATCTTATTAAAGCCAACTAAAGTGTGATCCTGATGCAAATGACAATCACACACACACACACACACACACACACACACACACACACACACACACACACACACACACACACACACACACACACACACTCACACACACACACACACACACACACACACACACACACACACACACACACGTCTCATGTAAACGGCTTTCCAGGACTTTGCTTCAACTCAGTGCTAATAGCTGCAGGTGCCTGTGGTAGGTGAAGCAGGTGGGAAATGTGTTGTCTTTGTGCCTCTAAAGGGGATGAGTGGCTAAAGCTGAGGAGCTCATGGTGATTCCAGGCTGTTTTTGTTTGCTTCAAAGAGTCAAAGTGTTGGTAACCTTGACAACAAACGTGAGCGCAGGATTTAATAAGGAAAAGTGAACAGGATTTTGGTCTTGTCAACACAATTTGCCCAACAGAATACTAAACAGCAGGGGTCTGTCCTCTCCTCTCTCCCAAACGATGGCTGGCACTTAAGCAGTGCGGAAAACATTCTGTCTTTGAAGAATGGCTGCCTGGTTTCAGATATGATACTGATTAGGTCACTGGCAGCAGTAAGACACCTCCAGCTAAAGCCAGAAATGGTGGATGGAGAGGCGAGAGTCTCATTTGTGAATGAATCTCTTCACTGCAGTAGGATAAGCCACAGTGGCACCGTGGAACTACTGGCAAACAGATCAAGACACACACACACACACACACACACACACACACACACACACACACACACACACACACACACACACACACACACACACACACACACACACACAACACACAAACACACAAACACACACAGATACAGGTTTATAACCAGTGATACATGACTACGGAAAGCCACGCTGCTTTATGTTTCTCAATGACAATAAATAATTAAAGCACATGAATCATTAACCCGAGAGGGAATATGACCACCGCTATTAACTGAACAGATGCTATCACATGGGAACATTTCACATGGTCGCACATGCTACAGTGCCATTATTTTCCCCCAAATTCAACCCGCGCCCCCCATGGGAATTGTTTGAGGGAATGAGGTTACAGGTTACACAAGTGAAAAATTGCCCAGTATCTGACAACATCAAGCCAGAAGTGATCCAAAGCACACTATAGCTTTCTCAAGTTAACAACAGTGTCATGCATCAACATCAGTAGAAAACAAATTGGCTATTGCACATATTTTAACTTTGTAAAAGAAGAATTTGGCTTATTTCTGAGTAGGGTGAAAGTTCTGAACTGTCTGAAGATTCTAGCAACAATAAACATCAATGGAATCCACTGATCAGTACAAATGAAATGCAGTCACAGTAAAAATGCAACAAAAGAGACTCTCTGTAAAGCTTTCATACGGCGTAACAGCTCCAGTATGCTTCAAACTGGCTCATGAACAAATGATTAATAAATCAACTGGCAAATGAATTAATAAATGAATACAGAGTGACATCCACATCCCCCTCCTCCCCCTGTCCAAATAATGTGTTTGCCAAGTGGGACAGGGCCTGCTCAGCATTACGCATTCTCTTTGCGTCGCTCCAAACATGCCATCCACATATGTGACAGCCACATTAATGAGCCCCATCTATCTAGCATACTGTAACCCCATAGACCCAGAGGAGGTAACACGTTCAAACAAACAATAGTGTAGGTGTATGTGTGTGTGAGTGTGTGTGAGAGTGTGTGTGTGTGTGTGTGTGTATGTGTGTGTGTGTGTGTGTATGAAGTGGGGGAGGAGCTGTTGTCAGTACATGCGTAAAAAAAGCCTGTGTGTGTTCTTGTTGTGTGTCAGTGTGACAGTGTCACGTCAGAAACGTAACAGGGTTTTGACACGCGGGCCCTGGACTCAGGTGGGGGATAAAAAACAGCACAGATGTGAGAAAGAGGAGGAGGAGGAAGAGGAGGAGGGTGCTCTTCATCTTTAACAGTGGTTTTTTTTTGTTTTTTTGCCCAACGTCACACAAGCAGTGAAGCACTTGTGGAAAAAAACTAAAACGCTCAGACAAAAACACACACAAAAAAGACGAAAAACGAGACAAAGGGAGGCTCCTGTACCTTGACAAAAATAGAGGAGGAGGCGCAGAATTGTCACATTGCACAGATGAAAGTGCTCTGACAAAACAGAGCATGATGCTTTTGATCAGTGAAAAATGTATTCCCACTGCTTACATATTGGGGGAATGCTCCAGAACAAGGAAACAGTGAAATCTTCCAGTTTCAAGACTTGCAATTCACCCATGCAATTATTTGGGGAGGTGTAAAAGTGACAGACTCGAGACCCCTGGGTGTCCCCAGCACACATGCTCGCTTTAACACCCCGAGATCCTGAGGGGGGGGGGGGGGGGCAGCTGACGCTTACAGGCTGAGAGACAGATGCACACAAAACCCAAAACCCACACATTCACACACAACGCACAAGAACACAATACAATAGACACACTGTTTCCAGGGTTTCCCCCAGAAAATTTGTTAGTTAAGGTGGTGTCTGTCCAGGGGAAGGGGGCGTCGCCGTAGCGTCCCCACCGCATCGCCGGCACTGCCCTACGATGGGGGGGGGGGGGGGGGGGGTGGTCGAGACCGTTGGTTGAACTGCAGCCGAGACCGAGTGACAACGACCGAGTCTTTTAGGAAGCAAGTCTCAGTCGAGACCGAGTCTTAAAGGAGTCAAGGCCACATCAAGACCAACCAAATAAAGGGGTTTTCATAATTTACATCACCAAGGATCATATGACAGTTCAATTCCCAAAGGGTAGAGAGGGGATTGTTGGCTACAGGAGCAGTCTAGCACACACTTATCTAAATAACTTCTTTTCCGATTTACTTAAAGACAAGGAGGTCAGCTGAAGTAAAAAATTAGTAGGCTGTCAGCATGTTGAAAATGTTGAATTTTGACACTAATGACAGCAATATACCTGGATTTCACATTCATTGTATCAGATTTAATTGAATCAGCAACCAATTAAACATCATTAACACAATTTAGACAATATTATACCTTAAAAGTGTAAGTTTATAACTCCAATGCAGGGCCTTTTGTATCTTTCAAAACCTTTGCACTGCTCAGCATAGCACCATAGGATGTATTTTAAAGCCAGTCAATATTATAATATTCTATTAAAACCAAGAATATTTGTAATGGTGGATATTTTAGAATATATCATGAAATAAAGATGAAACTGTATGAACATGTAACATTGCGACTGTATGGTAAAGTATGGTAAAGTTAGTGAATTGTGATTTAGTAGCCTAAAGCTGCAATTCTTTGATTGGAGCTGTATTTGTGCCTGTTGCTCATATAGCCTAAGAGAGCCGGAACGTTTTTAATGCTTTTAAAAAACATAATTAGCGAGATCGTACCGCATTGAACGCTAATATTTTGTCACTAGCAACCAAATCTGTCATCTGTCAAATACAGTTGCATGTTCAGCTCTGAACAAAAACATTCAGGAATTATTTCTACAAAACGGAAACGTGCGTCCCGCCCGGTCGGGATGAATGAAACTGGCATGGGAGACAAGAGGCTATGTTTAAAGTTTAAACTAGCCTGTGTAAACCTCAGACAATTTCAGTATTGTACAACACGTGAATGAATAGCCGTCACAAGTTGTTGTTAGCTGTAGGCTAGATGGCACAAGTGTTTGTCACAACAAATTACAAGATGCAGTGGGCTATGCATTCATAGTAGACGAGTGATTAAAAAAAAAAGATAAAGCGCTCAAAAGTGTTATGCCGCTCATCCCACACATTTGGTAGATTCAACGGAGAACCATTCCTGTGAGAGTCGTCAAATCTAGCAAGGTTTAGACTATTTGTGTTCGCAGTCACTCTGAGATATGCGTGGCAGTGGCACCTGACCTGATATCAAATACTCATGCTGAATGAGCGCGTCGCCTGTGCGCATAGGCCAACTCGATTTGAAAAAGTTTATTTTCTTTATGCGTTCTACAGAGAAGGGAGACTAGCGGCTACGGTTTGGAATGACATGGAGAAAACAAGACAGAGTAATACGGCGAATATCACTATACATAATATAGTTATTTATTTATTTATTTCTTGAAGACGCTAGTTAAGGCGGCAGCCCTGTGTTGTTAAAGGGATAATCCGGAGTGAAATGCACTTTAGATCAATTTTTCGGACTATTGGGAGTACATACGTTGAGTTGACACCAAAATCATGTCATTCGGATGTATTTTGAGAAAGTTCGAGCTCACCGTTTTTAGCCAAAACTCGTTAGCCTGGAGGTGACTCGGGCATGTCATTTCGCCGCTACAAAACGCTATTTTTATACCTCTTCTACTGTTCCAAACAACACTACACTTACGTGGTAGTGAGTAGAGGGTCCCTAAAGCCAAACCGAAGTATCCCCACGTCTTTATGTGGTCGGATAGAGAGTCCAGAATGAATTTAATCGAGTCAGTACCTTTCCGGAAATGTCGCTGTTGCAGCTAGCAACGTTTTCACAACACTTTACTAACATTTCCGGAAAGGTACGGACTCGATTAAATTCATTCTGGACTCTCTATCCGACCACATAAAGACGTGCTGATACTTCGGTTTGGCTTTAGGGAACCTCTACTCACTACCACGTAAGTGTAGTGTTGTTTGGAACAGTAGAAGAGGTATAAAAATAGCGTTTTGTAGCGGCGAAAGGACACGCCCCGGTCACTTCCAGGCTAACGAGTTTTGGCTAAAAACGGTGAGCGCGAACTTTCTCAAAATACATCCGAATGACATGATTTTGGTGTCAACTCAACGTATGTACTCCCAATAGTCCGAAAAATTGATCTAAAGTGCATTTCACTCCGGATTATCCCTTTAAGGCGGCCGCCTTAGCAGGAAAGCGCTGCGGGAAACCCTGGTTTCACTGGTCCGGCCACTATTGGTTGAGCATTGTGTGCAAGAGAGAGAGAGAGAAAGAGAGAGAGAGAGAGAGAGAGAGAGAGAGCATCTGACACCAGCCAGTGAATCAACACAGACTCCCTCCAGGCAGCCTGGACAAATTAGGACGGCTGTGCAGTGGACAGCCCTGGGCCCCCGTCACTTTCTCAGGGTAAGAGAGCCCCGGCCAGACTGACACATGCTGCACGACATGCTCTCTCTCTGTCTCCCTCCCTCTCTCTCTCTCTCTCCCCATCGTTCTCTTTAACACACGGCTGTGGCTCTGGGCCTCTGGTATAGGGTAACAGTTTCAAATGTGCCACTTGAGGAGTGCCGAGCATTAAATGTTGACAATCGGCTGTGAGGCGGCGAGTGTCGGGTTACGGCAGTGAGAAGCGGTGGGGAGACGCGGTTCCCAGGCCACTGTGTGTGTGTGTGTGTGTGTGTGTGTGTGTGTGTGTGTGTGTTTATGTGTGGCCGAGGCCTCAGGGTGTTCACAGCTCCTCAGCGTCAGGTCCATATGTATTGTCAGCCTGGCGTAGTCTGTCATATGTCACACAGACATCTTGAAAATAAAGGCTCAACCAGAGAAGCTCATCAATCACCTCATCTGTGACTGAGATGAGAGCTCCTGCCTGAACAGCCTCAATCAACTTACCTTACACTACATACGGTAAGGTTATATTACACAGCGTTACATTATACAGCATTACATGCTACAACGTCACATTGTACAGCGTTACATTACGTTGTCTGACTGACGCAATGGGCCAATCTGAGATAAGGAGAGTTGGTTGACTCCTTAGCAGACACAGCATCACCCAGGCTCATAGCTAGACTTTGAAACTTTTGCTGGGTTGTTCAAGGGTTTTCTATAGGCACACACGCCCAATCACACACCAAGCCATAGCAGTGTAGAACTAAGGAAAGCAAGTTAACTTGAGAAAACTTCAGTTTGCTAGTTCCGACAGTTATATTTTCCCCTTCTGTTCTGCTATCCATATTCATCTGATCATAAATTATTTACACGCACCCGAAACCCTGTGGAATTCATGAGACGAGGAAGGCTCCAAACTTTGGGGAGACTATGTATATTTGGAGCGATATTTTTCCCCACCCATGACAGAAACGCGCTGTATGAATATTCATCATTGAACGCGGGAACATCCTAGAGCGCTCCACGCGCTTATCACTTAAAAGGAATAGCTGATAATACAACGGCTTTGGGTTTCCCTTCAACGAGTTAAACATCCGTCGTCGATACACTGTGCATGTGCAGTGTGCAGTGAAGTGCTGGAGTAGTGAGTGAGTGCAGGCTACAGTAGCTCTGCAGCAGTTTTGAGAGGCTGGCAAGTGATCACACGTGCCCCTGCTCTCTAGAGCACCCTGTCACAGCCAGTCTTCTCGCAAAGCCCCGGCGGCCATTACCATTCCACTCATGGCCTGGCGGGCTGGAGCATCGCCCCCGGCTCTGCTCTCTGATACAGGTGCATGAAAGGACGGATGCTGCGGAGGCAACGGCAGGGGGGGGCGTGGACGGTTTATCTGGACGGTGCTCGACCCGAGGACCTCAGGTACTCAGAGGAAAACAGCCCTGATGAATCAAAGACGGTGAGAGCTGGATAGAGAGGCCTCTGTGCTATAGAAACCCCCCATGCAGAACCAAACTGGGTTTATTATTATTAACATGCTGCTTTCATTTTGGCTTGCATTGACGCAGGGCAGAAGAGCAGAGCGAATGGTATTGGTATGTGCTCGACATGTACGGAGCGCTCAGTGCGTCAGCCCTCAGACAGCAGAGGGAGAGGGATTGTGCTGAGCAGAGAGGGCTTATTGGTCACACTGCCGAGGTGGAGGTCAAGCGTGACAGCTGTGTGACTGTCCGGATCCCCGAGGCGTGAACACAGACATGATTTCTTCTCTGATGTTGAATGTGCTGTCCCCCATTTCATCTCAATAACAGTGGAAGGGGGGTTAGCGAATGTCGTTTGTATCGGATTCACGTGTACACAGGCTAGCGCTGAGATGTCGGTAAGTAAAGCCTCGGCGGAGTGGGGAGTCGAGCCGTCGGGAGCTGGGTGGGGAGGCTTGCTTCACGCCTCCGAGGTGGAGGTCAAACGGAATGCTTGGCCCGTGTGTCACCACCGTCCGTGTCCCGGGGGCGTGGAGGGACGCGCTTTCACCTCCGATGTCTCGCCGGCGCGGCGCGGACTCGGCCCGTCTCAGCGGGGACACACGGCGGCGAGAAGTGTCCTCCTCCCAGAGAGACCTCGCCCCCCTCAGGGCCACTCCTGTCACCCTTTGATGACTTCAGCAAATGAACACCGAGGCAATTACTCAGTGCCCGGTAGGTGCTTCGCATAAATTGCTCTCCCCATCGTTACGCTTTGCTCCTTCTTATCGCTCCGTACTCATTTACAACAAAAACACATATTTGTTTCATTACGGCAACGCGCCGAAATAACTGCATTGCCCCAGCTCATGAGACACATTGAGAGTTCTCCCTCTCGTTGATCGGCGCCCTTTTCTACCGCGCGATTCAGACACATCAGCCGGTGTATCCAAACAGCTGTGTGTTTGGCGCTGGCTAAGAGGACAACGGGCTTGGAGAGGCGTCTCGAGAGCGGCGCGAGGGGCCATGGAGGTGCCCCCTGCTGATAGCCAGAAACAGACACAACGAAAAACGCGGCGCCGAACGAGCCGCGCACAATTGATTTCACGGCCCCGTGCCCACCGCTGGCCTGCAACCGCGCGCCGGGGTCCCTGTCAATACGGTCAATAAAGTCCAGATTGTAAAAGAGAGTTTTTGTTTCTCCCGAGGAGCAGAAAACAGATCTATAGGACAATCTGCACAGAGGGCAGAGAGGGCTCTTGAGAACCACAGCCAGCCAGCAGCGCGTGCGCCCGCCACCGAGAGTTATGCTGATATCAGCAGCGCGGTGATAGGCTCATGAACTATCCATGTCCTGCGTAAGGCCTTTTTCAGACAATGTCATTTGGAGTCGGGGAGACGGAGTGCGCCGCACTTAAACAATGGGGCCCTATCCCATTCGCCGCCTGTCGCAGCGCCATTATTGCTATCGACGAGAGAAAGCATGGCCTCAGCCCACCGGGCGCTTGTAAAAACTGCAAACGCCACAAGGTCTTCCGCGGCGCGAGACGACCTAGTGCGAAATGAATGGTAAAAACCTCCGAGTGGTGATTGCGAGGCTTAACAGATGAAGGAGGGGCTGTATGTATGTGTGTGTACATGGGGATGGAGTTAAAGAATTACGACACACGCGTGCACCGCAATGGCTCCAGCTGATCTGGGTTCAGCTAGCACTAAGACCAGTAGGATTAGACGCACTTCGAGTGCGTTTGTATTTTATTTTCCAAAGGCGGGGGGAACAGTGAGGAATAATAAAAGCCGAGATGCCTGTCATTCCGATGGCTTCTCAGATTGATTTCAACAGCAGGTGCATTTCTCCTGACCTTCGGGGCGAAACAATTTTCCAAGCCTGTTCTGCAGCTTGCGAGGCAGAATTGACTCATAAAAGTTATGTGGTCATGGAAGTGATTCTATAAAAGTTTGACACATACATTTGTTTCGGAAACTATGCACTTATATCTGGACCCGGCCAGTCAAAGGAAATGCATGGCTACATTAGCATGGATAAATATCCTGTAGCCATAGCTATCGTCTTTTGTTCCCTGTACAATACAACTCAAGATCCATGATATTTCCTCATCTCTTTCAGATGTGATTTTTTGTGACTAAGCCGCAAACACAAAATGAGGAAGCATGATACGATTCTGGCGGAAGCAATTTGTGCTCATCTCCAGCCGGGTAGAAAAGGACTCTCCTCCAGGTCTTTCTGTGTTCTATAATTTGTACGCCCTTCATCATGTAGTCCTGAGCTGCACACAGATGCACACACACACACACACACAAACTCTCTCTTGCTCTCTCTCTCTCTGAAACACACACACACACAAACTCCCAAACATTTTCTTGCACAGATCTCATTTGGCGCTCGCTGCATTACTAGCTGGGAGAAAAGTCGTCTCTGAGCCACAGGGATAAGCTCCAAAATCTTTAACTCTACACAACACGGCGAGACAGGAGTGTGGCTAGGTTCACACTAATAAGGCCACCCACGGCTCCGACTCTATTTGGTGCGCACAGGTTAGTTAGGGATTAGAGGGATGCCCAAGGGGCTTGGAACCTTATTTCCAGCTCTCCTGATAAGAGGAGGATACTGATATGGAGTTCTGGCTCTGGAATGGGCTACATGCTGGCTTGTTCATGCTGCTGCTGAAAACATTAAGATGGAAACGATAATTGTTTCGCTTCAAATAATCGGAATGATAACCATAAATGTGATCTAAGAAGCTATTTTATCATATCAAGTTCATCAAATTGCACTTAACAGTTGGGTTATTATCTGCACCATATAAATTTAGCGCAGATGTTTTGTTAAAGAGAAGTAGTCGTCGGGCCATTGTGTGCTTGAGAAGAATGGAAAAAGACTGCTAAGCACAGTGTTTTTTAACTCTGAGGTCAGACAGCAACAGAGGTCAAATGACTCTCCTCTTTTATATGCTAATTGCAAGTAAGAGCATCAGAGAAAACGATACGGACCATTTTCACCTCTCTTCAGTAGAATGCACCAGCTGGTGTTGACCTAATATGGAAAAGTAGAAATGATAACCCACGAAAAACCTTGTGCATAAACAGAGGAAAATATTTCAGGTCGCTCTTAAGAATTCAGCGGTAATGTGCCCTCCCTTTCCAACAACCACAGTGCCACAGATATCATTCATGTGGTTACCATATAAAGCATAAACAAGCCTCATTCATATTTACATGTCCCACTCCCATTCACACAGTTTTATACAGTAGACAATGCAAACTTGAACGAGGCTGATGTGGTGGAAATGCATCCAAGTGCACTTCAGAGAACTGGACCATGCCAGACACCCAGATTTCCCATCAGTCTATTCAGTACCCTGGAGGGAGGCCCTCTTGATTTGCAACTTTTGACAGAAGACACGAAAAACAAATAAACCGCTGCAGCGCACGCCACACAGTTCACCGGCACCACCTGTCTCTCCTACAAATGGTCTCCGGGGACGACCATTGATTTTGCAGTTATTAGGAACACAAAATTATTGGATGTCAGATGATGGAGTGCTGGGAGTCTGAGAGTATTTATTTTTTTGGGGGGTGATGTCACAGCAGAGCTACCCAGTAGTTTGATGAAGCCCTGCACTGTGAACAATTTCCAAAGGTCCTGTCTGCAGCAGAACAGACGCATACTCCACCGCCCTGACAATAACATGGCAAGCAAGAGGTGATTGACAAAGCTTACGTGAATCCATTTGTCATGGCAGGAGTCAAAATGTGTCAGACATGGAGTCATATCACTGGCTTCAAACCAAAGTTTCATCCAACATTAGAACTGAGGTGAGTTTCACGACAAACCAGAAATATTTGAAAATCAATGAACAAAAATTCTTTATGGAAATCCAAATATTGATCAATCCACCATGTACACAGTACACCAAGAACAGAATCTTCTCTATTAGCATATTTTGGTCTTGGATTGGCCCGATACACTGCTGGTTTACACACATACAGTAACTGTAGCAGACCCACCATCTCTTTTTATGGACCCTCAGCCTAAAGACTAGATCAAGTCATCTTCAGCTGCTATATAAAAAACATCTCTTGTCCAGCAGTCATAGCCGCAAGGTATCAATTAAGCACATTGTTAATTAAGTATCTGTGTGGAGTCTGCAGGATGGCGGCTCCTGCAGAGAATCCATCAGAAGCCAGCATCTGCCAAGGACAAACCAATGCGCGCCATATGTCCTTCTGTCCAGGGGTGAGGAATCCAGCCTGCGACGCCTGCCCGGTAATATCCGACCACTCAGGACTCCTCTCCGCCTGGGTCACTGCAGGTCACTTACGTCCACGCCGTTTGCCTTTCGGGTGCCACGGACGGGCACGGTCCGGCGAGCTCCGTGGCAACACAACGTTAATCCACAGGAGATAAATTAAGGGCCCTGGGAGTGGCCTTCCGGGAATGGTTTCCAGCTCATAGCACACGGCCAGATGAACCCAAAGGGGAGCAATATTCACAAATCAGCCAATGGTTATGAGCGAAGGAGTAGCGCCATCACTCAGCCTGGTCCAGTGTGCCATGCTGGAGGCCAGAGCTTGGGCTTGGGTATGTGTGTGTGTGTGTGTGTGTGTGTGTGTGTGGGTGGGGGGAGTGGGGGGTGGACATCACAGTAGCTAGCGAGATGCTCTCAGGCATTCATCCATAACTGCAAAGGGGAGGTGTGAATGGCTTCTGCTGAGAAGCGACTAGCGCATTTACACGTTCGGTAAACACATACTTCAAAATGGCTCGCCTCGAGGCCACGACAGCGACGCCTGGGCTCTGTCTCGGCGACTTTCAAATGCACGGCTGCAAAAGACACCCGTGTGATGTGAGAAATGTGTCAACATCACATGTGAAATCTTCAAGACAGGACATATCAGTGTATTTGTGACATATACATGAAGAGTTCAGATGCAACGCCCTCTAAACGCCACCTCTATTAAAAATGAGATATGGTGAGTGAATTCTCTCCACACGTAGTATACATTAATCAAATAATTTAGCTTCAAAACCCGCTAAATACTACTTTCTTCCTAGTCTGAAATATTGATTTGAAGGCAAAAACCTATAGGAACCTGAAAAAAAATGCTTGTTTAAAAGAAAAATGATCAGACAGATTAAGAGGGTTTTGCATCTGAACTCTTCATATATAAATAGTATTTGTCCTAACAGTCCGACAGTGCTGGGCACCATTGAAAGGTAGAGCAAGCACATGGACGCACAGTTTTGTCTGCCAACCTTGCAGATGTCCTGTTTATTCTGTTGATCTGTAATGATTTCGTCCACAGCAGAATTCATTATACAGAAACGCTATATTAATTCCCTAAGATCCAAACTAGTGACACTATTGTCAGATATTTCCTTGAGCTGTTGAGTAACATAAATACTTTAAATAGGGCTATCATAAAGTAATTCACTGAAAGTCTGATGCTTGCTTTTGTTAGGATTTTGAAATTAATCCTCGCTTAACAAAAAGATTATAGCTTCTTATTCTCATAGATCAAAATATTTTGTTAAATAGCTATAAACAATGATCACCGTCAATCTTGAAGATCATCCCAGCACATGAACTGAAACTGAACGAAGCCTTGTAATAATAATAAAAACAGACCGTTTTGTTTTCCCACCAATTTTCTCAAATAATCTGTGGTTCACCAACACAAAACAAAGAAATGGAGTAGATTTTCCTTCCTATATATCACCCCACTAAAATGTCATGGTTGATGATGGTTGACCTTTAAACTGAATGTGAGTGTTCTATTTGAGTTCATACACTGTGCAATCTTTGCAACATTCTTTACTGGATAAAGCTGCCAACATCAGTGCAAAAGGTTCTGATCCTCCTAAGCAGGTTTTCCTTTGCTTTAACATTGTCCTCTGTC
Organism: Sardina pilchardus; assembly: GCF_963854185.1. NCBI lineage: Eukaryota > Metazoa > Chordata > Actinopteri > Clupeiformes > Clupeidae > Sardina > Sardina pilchardus. The sequence continues at coordinate 7,212,981 of NC_085003.1, read as the reverse complement.
AATGAGGAAGAGGTCTCAACACCGTACGACAAGTCCTCTGAGCCACATCCCAACTGTCATTCCCCAGACATCTCACCAACAATTCCACCTTCTATCACGCATACAGTATAATCAACGCTTTACTCAGTTTGGGAACATTTCCTACATCACTCAGGATGGGGTTACTCATTGGCTTCAGAGAGTTTCAATTAACCCATCTGATTTGAAGAATTGTCTCTCTTCTTCCTTGTTTGTCAAAGATGTTTGAAAAGGCTATCTTCAATGTTTGGTTCTTGGACCCCTCCTATGTTTACACCACTTCAATAAGCGAGATCATATGCTCCATCACTGTTATGTGGATGGCATTCAGCACAACATATCAACAAAACATTTGGCATGAGCCAAACATATCAGCTCAACACTGTTACTCATTGGCCACTGAGCTCCTCATTGTCTTCATCGTTCAAGGTCCAAGGTCCAAGGTTCAAGGTTATTTTATTAGGTCTCCCAAGGGAGGAATCTGTTTCGGATAGAAGGTAAAGGCTGCCACAACCGCAATACAAAAAACATCACAGGGGATAGCACATATGATACACACAGAGCAAATGCCACTGACCAAGTGCTATTGTCTTCCACAATACACTGACCACACTCGACTCTGTTGGGTGAGGGTTGCTTACAGTAGCTGGTATAACACTGTTTGCACTGTCCAATGTCTCCATCTACTCTGAGGACCGCGCCACTATTTGGCTCTTCTACAAGTCAGTGTTCAAGCAGCTAACACAGCCACACGGCTACAGTGCTATTCTCTGGGGGCATGTCCGTGAGCTATAGCGCTACACTCTGGGGGCATGCCCGTGAGCTATAGCGCTACACTCTGGGGGCATGCCCGTGAGCTATAGCGCTACACTCTGGGGGCATGCCCGTGAGCTATAGCGCTACACTCTGGGGGCATGCCCGTGAGCTATAGCGCTACACTCTGGGGGCATGTCCGTGAGCTATAGCGCTACACTCTGGGGGCATGCCCGTGAGCAATAGCGCTACACTCTGGGGGCATGCCCGTGAGCTATAGCGCTACACTCTGGGGGCATGCCCGTGAGCTATAGCGCTACACTCTGGGGGCATGCCCGTGAGCTATAGCGCTACACTCTGGGGGCATGCCCGTGAGCTATAGCGCTACACTCTGGGGGCATGCCCGTGAGCTATAGCGCTACACTCTGGGGGCATGCCCGTGAGCTATAGCGCTACACTCTGGGGGCATGCCCGTGAGCTATAGCGCTACACTCTGGGGGCATGCCCGTGAGCTATAGCGCTACACTCTGGGGGCATGCCCGTGAGCTATAGCGCTACACTCTGGGGGCATGCCCGTGAGCTATAGCGCTACACTCTGGGGGCATGCCCGTGAGCTATAGCGCTACACTCTGGGGGCATGCCCGTGAGCTATAGCGCTACACTCTGGGGGCATGTCCGTGAGCTATAGCGCTACACTCTGGGGGCATGCCCGTGAGCTATAGCGCTACACTCTGGGGGCATGTCCGTGAGCTATAGCGCTACACTCTGGGGGCATGCCCGTGAGCTATAGCGCTACACTCTGGGGGCATGCCCGTGAGCTATAGTGCTAGACTCTGGGGGCATGCCCGTGATCCCCCAGAGCCCAGAGACTGTAACGCTAGAGCTGCCTGGCTGCATTAGCTGCTGGTTGTAGCAACTCAAGCTAGGTAAAACTGATTGTTTTCGTTTTGTTTCGTAACGACAGTACTCGGTGACCTCGAGAAACGGAGATGTGAAAACTCGCCGGATTTCTCCTTTCACAGAATGCCTCACATCTCCTCTTTCGCACATGCTAGCACACTCATTGCAGGGCGATGACAGCCGCACCAGGCGCCAAACAGTTTTTCTTTCTTGAAGTGTCAAGGACACTTCAGGCAAACTCAGAATCCTTTGGTCACTTGACAACGACTCAACCACCTACAATATATAGGGTTTCTTTTTTTCAGAAAAGATAGCTTCAGAGAGATCTGCAGTTCAGAAAAAAAAAAAATGTGCGATCTAAAATCTCCGGGTCAAATCTGCAGCTATTATGCCTACGGAAACATCAACAACGGCAATTCTTGTCTGGTGCCTCATTTCGGTATCGCCATAGGGCATCTGCCTCTTTGATGGTGAGCTCGCGTGATTTCAAAGACCAGTGTCAAAACAGCAGTGGTGTTGTGGAGACCTGGACTTCCACCGCACACTTTGAATTAACTTTAATGAGTTGGAGTTGAAGTGAAGAGCTCCATGGGCACTCATTCATTACACACATTAAAACCCCATCGCATACACTGGGATGTTTTTAAACTTGCCAGTGTGTTTGTCTTAAAAAGAGGGTGCACAGTGCTTTGATCCAAAATGTTCAAACAAATCATACGCACTACCATTGTAGATGCTCATCTTATATTTTTACAGACACTTTTGAGTTCTTATGATACCAATATGAAATGGTACAAAACAGACACACAAAACACATAATGCAAGGTGACATTGGAAAAATGTGGGGCTTGTTTTTGATTATACGGTCCCGTGTTTATTGTTTACCACTCCTGACACTTAGCCAGGGGAAATGGGATTTTTCTTCACCCCAGGAGCATTCAATTTCTTGTCTTACAAAAGGAATGAGCTGACAATACTATTTTAGCACTGCTAATAGTAGGCCTTCGCAGAGAAAAGAAAGATTGCATCTCATGTTTTGCAGTGAAGAGAGATGAGATGAAATGGGAATTACAGGGTGCATTCTATCATTATAATCATAAGTCTGTCCTCTAAACATGACTTTATACCTTAGAAAGTATGATTTTATTGCTCATCTTAGCCATGTAGAATAAGTGATCCTAATCATAGCAATTGCTTTAAACAGCTGCCAATAATCCATAATAAACGCCTACAGTATGTGCGGGAGACAAAAGACACAAGTTCTGATTTCCAACTTTGGTGTTCAGTATTAAAAATATTGTGAGATGAGATGTGAGATGCTACTAAAGAGACATCACTGACTCAACAACACACCCCATCTACAGCCCGCACACACACACACACACACACACACACACACACACACACACACAAACACAGAGAGTGTCTCTGGTCATATGGTCATGGTATTGTAATGCCTGAGGTAATACAGTGTCTTTAATCTCTCATTGTGGGGCTCACCTCATGGTCGCCCTGCCATCCGCTGTCCTGCTGAAGATTTAGTGCTGTTCATTTCACCAGCTAATTGAAGAGCGCGGGTTCAGGGAGGTCAGCCACACTCTGGGAAGGACGTAACAGGGGGTGTCCACTAAATATAGCAAATGGTTCATACAGGCTGAGGCCTGTCAAAGCTGAAATATAGAGTGAACAGAGCTGCCTTGAAAGAACAGGGTGTGGAGAAAGTGGCTCAATGTTACACATCGTAAAAGGCTATGACCAAATAACACTCCACGGCCACAATCTGTTCAGCCCTCTTCAACGAGTATCCATGTTTTGTTTCATGTTCGCTTACAGTTTGATACACTAGTTTTTGTTTATACTATGTTTGGTGTCTTAAAGGACATGTTTGTTTTTGATTTCTGTTTTAAAACATTTAATGGCAAAGCCATTTCAGGGTGCTCTGCATATTACAGTATGAAGGTAGACGTAAAATGATACACTGACTGCACAACTCAAATCCTTGGGTCTCTGATTAGCAGTTGTGCATACGGTTGAACGCAGACCCCTCTCTTCAGCACTGCCCTTGTCTTCATCCTCCGCGTGACGTGCGGGCTGGATGCCTCTTGACCGGAGCGGCCGTGTCGTGCAGCGGTGAGGAATGAGGCCACTCCAGAGCGGGCGTGTACGAGACCCTCGGAACAAAGAGCGGGGTTGGAGGGGGACACGGCAAAGTTGCCTTTCCTATAGGCGCTGCCATAATTGGCCCTAATGGCTTTCTATTTAAGCCCGGCAAAATGCACCACTCTGGGGCTCCAGAGCCCCGTATCGGCGCCTGGCAGACAGGGCCATCATTCAGTGCCTCCCTTGACTTTATCATTGCCTGTGACCCCCGTCATCTATCTAATTAGGCCCAATTTAGTAATCACGCGGAGCACTTTCCCTTGGCCATATGGCCCACACCGACGAGCAGGAACAATGCCTCGTTAAGCCAGTCCCTGTTCGTTAGGCGGGTTCTGGCAGAGAGGAGTTTCCGAGATGAACTTGGATTTTCAGGGGTACGAGACTCGGAACCACAAGGGTCAGCTGTGTCTCGCTAATGACAAAGACGATGAGCGCCTGTACTGAGACGCTATGACACACTGATGATCATTAAGAGGGGAGATGACATTGTAAGCAGTCAACCTATAAATAGACAGACATACAGACAGACAGACAGACATCAGGCTAGCAGACAGACAGACAGACAGACAGACATCAGGCTAGCAGACAGACTTACAGACAGACTCAGACAGACAGACTGATATAGTGAAATGGAGGCACAGATAGATGGATACCTAATGCGAGTCCATCCAGTTCAGTAAGCAGAATTCCATGCTCTCCACACGAGTAAGGCTGCCTCTGACACTGGAGGTAGGGGAGCCAGCAGTTACATAAATCACCGGCTATATAAAGTTTACTGAAAACACCAAAAGCAGTAACCTGCAAAAGGCAGCACGGAAAACTATTTCAGGTTTCCTTTCTACAAGGAGAGGAGGAAAAATCGATGGGCTGAACTTGGGCTCTCTGCCAATTCCCTGAGAGGGGGAAAAAAATGAAGAAGCAGTAGGTTTCTCCCACAGTAGAAGCCTGGCTCTGGTTCTTACATCACACACACACAGACACAGACACATAGACGCACACACTCATGCACACACATGCGTGCGCGCGCACGCACACACACACACACACACACACACACACACACACACACACACACACACATGCACGCATACGCACACAAACACACACACACACACACGCACACACACGGACTGCAGAGGCTGCAGGAGAGCAGGAGGGTGACGAGTCAACACACCACCGCACAAACGCAGTGTGTGTGTGTGTGTGTATGTGGGGAAGCAGCTATGCGGAAATGGATGAGAGGCACAATAACAACCCGGAGAGGAAGCACCATCCCTGGCATCTGGCAGCTGCTTTTGTGAGAAATTACGGTGGCAGGTGTGCACACCAATTACAGTGCATCTTGCTATTTGCGATTGTCTTCTGGGTCTTCAATGTTTTTCCAACACATGAGAAAAATGAGCAGAGCAGCATCACTTTTCTGAGTTTTTTGTGTGTTTTGTTTTTTTAATAAAATGTAGTCTTTCATCTTAGCAGTCTTCTTCTACTGTGGATGTTTTGAAATGTTTCAGCTAAGGTGTGTTATAGTGCCAATCACTGTCAAGAAAATATTTGAAGAAACTTTGGGAAAAGAGAATTATTGGAATCCCAACCCGTACCATAATGTAAACAGTTACGTTTCCAAGCACAGAGGCTTTAAATCCCTGAGGCGTGAGAGTTTAAAAGGACAACAAGTCTTTGGTACAGTGCATCTTATTTAGCTACACATCATCAACCGAGGCACAGCACATTCAAATTAAGGCACAGTAACGGATGGGGGGGGGGGGATGCTAACGGCGCATTAGCGCTCTGTTAGCCATGGGCATCAATAACCGAAGCCAGCCCTTTCCATGTAATTGTGTTTGAGGGGTCACTGAGGGGTCAAGGGGGTCATTCCTCAGTCACTGTCTGACAAATGGGCCAGAACTCTCCGGGCCGCCCAGCACTCAACCTGTCCAATCCCAGGCACCATTGCCCACGCCAATCACAGCCCCCTGTAATGGACACTCTACATGGATCCATTGCCCACAGATGACCGAGCGCCCGCCTACTGCTCAGCTTTGGTGGGCACATATTATTCCTCTCCCTCCCCCAACACAGCGAGCAGCTCTGGATGCACCTAAGGCCTAAGCGGGGGAGTCCAAGGCAGTAAACGCAGGATTCTGTTTGACTTGACATGACCAGGCTCTTTAGCACTGTGCCCTTCCAAGCTGACAGTAAATGTATCATCGTAAAAACCACACTGCGAAAAGTATCTGGAGGGATCACTCCAGTGTTCCCATGGACCATCAAAGACTTCCCACCTTAACGACATGATGATGTTTTGAAAGGTTCCGAAAAGAGGAAGAAAGCAATGATGCCATAAAATATGACCTCAGTCCAAGTGGACTGCAATCAGGGTTGTACCGCACATGGGGGCATCTGATAGAAATGAATTACTGGAAGCCAGCAAGCTAATTCATTACTCCCCGTGCACTTGTAAAGGATTTGCACACCAAATGAAAGTGGCACTGTTTGCGCCTTGTGGTTGTAGCTGAATCGATACTGGCACAGAAAAAAAAGGGCCTCTCAGAAAGAGACGATTGCTCTTCCTTGCTTGATGGATTCTGGCACTTGAACAGCAGACTGAGGCACCCCCCCCTCTCTAGCTCCTATTAATTCACTACTTATGAAATATGCCCCAATTTCTCCAGAATGACAGACAAAAACAGGAAAAGTTCTGAATTAAATGGAAATAATCTCCGACTGGAGATGACAAAAAAAATCTTGGATGATGGGCCATAAATTTGAACATAGGCGCATGGACCAATCCTCTGGGCAGCATGCGCTCAATGAATCTGAAATGAGCTTAGTAACATACATAAATAAATAAATAAATAAATAAATAAAACTGCAGTACTCAACAGTGCTTACAAAGTGCTTTTAAACTCATAATTCCCCCCTAAAACAGAATCTCCAGACCTTTTTTCCCTCCAGAAATACTGGCACAAAAGCATCACATCTGTTTGCCACTCAATTACGCTTTTGTCAATTTTCCGTCATCGATGGAAGGACATTCTGCAGCGTAACACAGAGCGGAGGGAGTGAGTGAGTGAGTGAGGGAGAGGGAGGGAGAGGCAGACTGAAAGAGATGGATCGTGAGCAAACGAGTGAGAGATATTGTTTCACATCCCACGGAGCGGCCAACCGCAAAGCCGTCATGTAAAAATAACCCGCCCAATTACAGTAAGGGAGTGCCTGCTCTGCTCATTGCCACGCCTGTCCAACAGTACCTCATATATCCAGAGAGAAAAAGAGAGAGAGTGAGAGAGAGAGAGAGAAAGGGAGAGAGGGAACCCATGGTAGAGTCACTATATTGCATCCCCGGCTTATATTTAGATGCAGTCATATATTAGCTCTGATAATGTGATTCTGGAGAGTGAATTGGAATTTCTCACTGTCTTATATAAAGATAGATTGTTTTGCCGATAGCCAATGGCTGTGTGGCCTTACCACAAAGTCTCATCTATGACTAGTCCAAGCTTGGTGGTGGAAAAAAAGAAGAATATACATTTAATGTTTTCCAGAAAAATCTACGACCACCGCTGTATCCATTAGCCTTTTAACAGCCACTAAAAGGAGAATTTATATCCGTAAATTAGGCTGTGTATAACACGATTGTATCACGGGTCGTAAACCTTAAGTCAATACAGGGTGGGGACGTTGTGGATAGAGGCAGCTCTACCTGATCCTCTTGTCCTTCCCATCTTCTCGTCCAATAGGCCGGGGTGGGAGCAGCTGTTCCGAGCAGAACTTTATCTCGGTCCTCTTCCATCTACTGCCATGGCAATGTCCCGACACAGCCATTTGCACATTGGCCTACTCCTCGTGATAGACCTTGCCGTAATTGGCTATTTCACACATATAAGGCTTGAACTAGCAGAGGGTAAAGGCCAGGCAACCTGGCTGTCATTGCCTCACGCAGCACTCATCCATCAATTATTATCAGGCACTGGGAAAGCCTACTACATCTCCGAGCGCCACTTTGTCAACCCCTCAGCCAGCGACTGGGTAATCCATTAAAAAATGGGAGACTTGGGGCTCGACTTGAGCGTGCGCCCCACGACCAGACCTGCTGTGAGACACGAGGAGAGACAGAGGACCCAAAAATACTCCGGTGTCGACTGAACCAGAGTGAGGATTTCCTCAGGCAAGTCCTGACTCCTCAACCATTACCCCCTCTGTGTAATGGACCTGGATCCGTTTCATTTAGACGCCTTTCGGAGAGGGTGATGCAGTTAGAATGGACCGGAATGATCTGTATGTCACCTTCACCTGCCATTGATGGAGGTCCCTCGTTCCAACAGTGGAGTTAGCCTGCTAATGTGGGGAGAGGGGACCAGAGCATGGCATCAGTCTCAGTAACACCACTAGGTGCTTGCCCAAACAAAATGGTGGCGAATGGCTTCAAGGGACAAACGGCTATACGTGTGGCTACACAAGAGCAATGGCTTGCAGCTACAAAGTGGCCACATAAAAGGCTGGATGTGCGGCATTGTCTGACTCTTCCCCATCATAAGACATTTGGAGGGGAGAATAACAGGTTGCTCGCGGTGAGTTCATTCTGCCCCTGATGACATGTTCCAAGCACCGTCATTTATCAACCTGGGAACTGGCCTGCGGACACACCAGGCCAATCACACCAGGGCCAGATGTTCGGCAACACCATACACACACACACACACACACACACACACACACACACACACACTCACACACACACACACACACACACACACACGTGTCGGTACACACATACACACACAGACACGCACATTGTTTTTATGACACAGGAACGCGGACTTCAAAAAACAGTAATAATAACAGCATCTGATGGAGTGTCAGCAACTATAACCATTATCATGGCAGAATTCCACTGTAATACACCGTAAAAACACAGAGAAAAACCTCCACACTGAAAACACATCCTGGTAAACAGGACTTTAAGATGGCCTCGTCATGACCTCTCCTGCAGAATTACAACAAAAGGATCCAAAGCACTGCCCTTGAAACTTAATGAAGTATAGTCATAATTTCCATAAGCCTATGATTAAAATTGGGAAATATCTCTTATTTACTGTTTAAAAACATGGAGACGAAGGGCGATATATCAGACTCTTCCAATCCCTTTAGTTAAATAATGTATGCCAACTGCTCCTAAGCCAATTAGTTGAGGGGCAGGAGAGAGAGCTAGTGGCTGCTGTGAGCCCACCATCACAGATTGACGCCTGATATGGGGAAATTAAACTCTAATTAATCACGGGGACGCAGGAAATGCAACCCTTGATGGGCTCGCGTGATTATGCAGCTCATTGAGTAGCGCTATGCACAAATATTCTCTCTGTCACACACACACAGATACAGATAGACACACACACGCACGCACGCACGCACGCACGCACGCACGCACGCACGCACGCACGCACGCACGCACGCACGCACGCACGCACACACACACACACACACACACACACACACACACACACACACACACACACACACACACACACACACACACCGTGAGAGGGTATGATTTAACATCACCTAATTGCTATTTCCTGAAAACCAGATGGATGTTTTGGGCAGGAGAACCATTCCTGAATACTACTGTATGAATGATGGTCAGGTTTTCATTCAGCTCGATGCAAATGTTTTCAAAACAATGTTTTCATGGCACTATGTTTCCCTGCTACTCAGCAAGGAGGCTACTCTATGCTAAGGCAGAGTGCTAGGTAGACCACACTTAGCAGCACTTCATGTTTCCACAAAGGAGGAGAGTGATGAGGGGCAACAGACTGTGGAAAGCAATTTCTAACCTCACTTTGGAGAATGGTGCTCTTAATTTACTTGCCAAGATTTTCACACATGTTCAAAATATGGAAATATTAAGGTAATGTGAAAAAAAAAAAATCCTGGTAATTGACGGAATTTTCTACATGTACCACCTTCGCTGATTCTCGGTACTTCCAGTAGTTCAGTCATCACAGGTATTGGGCAATTAACATATACATTGTAATTTAAGCAGCCCAGAGGTGGTTTCATACCATGACGTGATATGTCGTCCGATTTATCTTTTTATTAACACAATTTAGGTTGGCTACAGCACTGAGGCATATCCTCAAGCATAAAAGGAGCTGGATAAATGATTCTAACTTGCCATTGTGGTGACAAAATAAATTTCAATTATGGCCATGTGAAATTGGATTTCCCTGGTGCATTAGTGGGGTGGTGGTGGTGGTGCTGGTGGTGCAGGGTGGGGGTGGGGGTGGGGGGGGTGGAGAGAGGGTTAAGAATTGTCGGGGGCTCTCCGCCATCACTCTTGATGCACTGTGTGGTCGTGGAGCCCACTCGTTACACCAAGCCTCTGACTCCGCCTCTCGCACGAGCGCCTTATGAAATCAATAACTCACCCAGGACAGATATGTTTTCCCCGTTACTGGCCATGGGAAGATGGGATTAATATAGATGATTGTAGGCTCTGGACATTTTGGGGCAATTTTCAGTCCCCACCTGCTCACTTTTATGTTGATTGGGTCGAGAGAGGCCATGTTTAGAGGGGGATGGGGGGAGACCTTTGTGAGCTGGTATTGATCGATAAGCCTGGACAGTGGCTATAAAGAGTTTTTGTGGACCCAATAATTATGTGTGGATAGCCATTTGTGGCGCTAGCTTTAAGTCCCATTTGGGATTATGTCCCATTGGAGTTACATATTGTTTCAACACAGAAAAATAACCTTTAGCCGACTGACAGGTTTGCACTGTTATCACGCCAGTATAATTAAAAAGGCCCTCAGCTACAAATTGCTCAGTGTTGACTACGTTGTTCTATGGCACCCACTCTGTGAATCACCGGGAGCAGTGGAACTGGGGATGAATAACACTATAGCTTTCAGATCACACACAGGACTGACTGGGACAAAGGCAGGAGGGAGAGAGAGAGAGAGAGAGAGAGAGGGAGAGAGAGAGAGAGAGAGAGAGAGAGAGCAGGCTACTGTATCAACTCAGAGCGTGTCCCCGCCTCTCGTTGACCAGTAAGGTGGACTGTTAATTATGTCTAATTGACATGGAGAGAGGGTGAGAGGGGGGGGGGGCTGGGGCTGGAATACATTTGGCGTGGAGTGCGTGTGGTGCCAGACTGAAGGTGCTCTGCCGCCATGGCACCCTGTGGAGCGTGACCCTGGTCGTCATCTGGCCTCACGTGCCACGGAGGTGCCAACCCTCACGTAGCGCCATGAAATATTAATACGCAGACCAAAGCTTTAGGTGACACAATGGCCACACATCCTCCATCCTACTCTCCTCCTTTCATCTGAATATAGCTCTATCTGACCTGGGTGGCTGAGAGTTGCGTGGGCTATTTCTTTCGCCTCGCACAAGATATGTGGGTGCCTGTTAAACACTGACAGGCTGATGTACAGGCTTTTAAAGCCACTAGGTTTTTGTTTTTTAAATTGAAGTGTACAATTGGATTGGCATCAATCTTCTGCTACGCGCCTTTCAGGCTTTTTATTGCTTGTCAATGGACTTGTTCAGAGTCCGTTAACCTACATGTTGCAAAAAAAGCAGTGGGGGTTGTCAAAATGGGTGTGGACAGGCTGTATGATACAAACCCTTTGACTATGAAGAGCCTTTTAAGCTTACTCAGTGGCTCCCAAAAATTAAGGCAACATGAGACAAGCATTCCACATAATTCTTTAATCAAATGCAGTTCTGAAACTTGTTTTGAAGACATGAATGTCTGTCAAGTATTTTTTCCATCGTGTAAACATGAGAGCTCACAGATCGAGATTAATGATTCAGTTGCTTGTCATCAAACACTCATTCAACACAAGAATGTTTAACAGATTACAATATCTTGACATCAAAATGGCCTTCCATCTCTGACTGCTCCACATTAGACACTATTGTTTGTCATGTTAATTCCCAACTCCATGCGCGACTCGGAAGAGATCATCATTTCCAGCCGCCTTTTAATCAGCTATCTGGTTATCAACTTCAGCCTGTGCTGCGGACTATTATCCCATCATAATCAAGCCTTTTCATTTGCAGAATAGCTATTAAGCTTAGAGTTATATGTTCCATTAATTCACCATTCACACAAGAGGACACCTTTTTTCCTCCAATGCATTTATGATGGGTTGGGTTGGGAGCCTCTGTAATACATTCTAATGTTGTGCACATTGCCGGAGTAATGTCTGCGAAGGTCGAGAGCTCTCAGCGGGAGGCACTCCAAACGGTGGAGATTTGAAGGGCCAAACGTGTGAATTTGTGGCAAATTTTCATCGCAGGGTTTGCCACCTGAATGCGAGTAAGGGTGTTTTTTTTTATAAGTGCCCCTCTCAATGGTGAAATTATCGAAGGAGAAATACGAAAAAACTGGCAGTTTGATGTGGGCACGATTCCTCAAAAATCCTGAAATCGTTTTTTATTGTTGCACATCCAAAATATCAGTTGTGATTTTCTGAAGCACAATTACCACTGATATGATGAATGAAGCCAGCATGTTGACTGAAATATTTCTTCCACTACTACCGTACCACTGAAATACCGTTTTATCAAGCAGGAGATGAAGACTTGTTCATAAACCTCTCTCTCTCTCTGTATGTGTTTGTCTGTCTGTTTGTCAGTGAGTGCATAAGGCTTTTGGTGACAGCCACATGTATAATGCATCCTCCACCCCTCACATCAAGCCGTGAGAAGACCTACAAATGGCTTCATTTATCAGGGGGTGCGGTAATGGCAGGTGAGGGGCTGGATCAGCATCACAGGCAACCTGAGCCCCATGCTTCCATGGGGACACCCCAGCAGGGGTCTGCTCCAGGAGCCAGCCATGCAGTCCACTTTTATTAACCCCCCAGCCTATTCTCCACACACGCCATCTATCTGCAAACACACACACACTCACACCAAGCACAAGCACACGCGCACGTGCACACACACATGCGCACACACACACTCACACCACACACACACACACACACACACACACACACACACACACACACACACACACACACACACACACACACCAAGCAGTGTGTGAGCAATGTGTCTTTATTTGAGATGACGGCAGGTAATAATCAGGTGATAAAAAGAGTCTTTCCTCTTATTTCGTTTTAGTGTCCCACATCATGTTGTGTCGTTCACTGAGGGAAATCCCCCTATACCTACAGTATAGCACAAAGGCTGTAGCACCTCTCCCGTGTATAGCTGAAATGATTTCTCCAAATCCTCCGTAGAGGTGAAATGGGCCGGAGGCGAGGTGCCTGCACACACACACACACACCCAAGTGCTCCTCGGCTGGACAACAGCACCCCTCCCCCCAACGGTCACACGCAGCGTAATGGGCTCTGAGGGTCAGCCGGTCAGCGGATGACACGGAGGGCATCTAAAGCCTGGTAAATTACAGTATCCAATCTCTATCATTTACTCATACACACACCAGAGGTCACATGCTATACTGTGTCTGTCTACACACTCTGCATGGCATTGATCAGGAGTCATTAGAAAGAGAGAATCGGACTTTGCCGTGAGCACACAGATCGATGCAGGTGTTCAGCATGCAATGGTTGTATATCTGCTAGAGGACTGTAGTTCAACCACATAACACTGAGTGGCTTTGCAGAACACCAGCATCTCTTCTGAGGTTTGCTGATGGCGTGCCAATGCCATCATATCAGCCTTGTTCACCACCAGTCCTGACAGATCAAGCACTTCTGACCCTTGCTGGCCTTGCCATGAACTCTCTGACCGGCACCTCCGTCTCCCCAGGGGTGAGAGCCCCTCTCAATCTGTCCACACAAGTGTACGGCCATCACATCCCCAAAGCCAAATCTGCAAACAAGCTTTTCTCAGCCAAATGTAGGCTAATCTAATCATAACTCATTCACATCAGTCACACTGGCATTACCATATTAATTCAAAATGGATTTTCAGCTATTTCTATATGAACAAAAAGTGGTAAATTTTGTGTCTTTTCTCTCTCTCTCTTAGGCTGTCTGCCTTTAAATCAATAGTGGAGAATCCGGCATTTTTGTCTGCATAAATCCTTCAGTTAACTTTCCTCCCGAACTCATTAGCATCTCTAAAGCCCAGTGTATTATTACGCTGCCTCAGACAAGGCCTGGTAATAAAACAAATGAAAGAGGCGAATGTGCCACATCTCCTCAGCAGCCTGCCCGCGCGCGCCATGCGCTGATAAAGGGCATGGGCGGCATAAATTTGCCCGTAAATGCGGGGCTGTCATGTCGAAGGTGAGGGATCACGTCACACGTCAGCCCCCGAGCAGATGCCGCCCGCGAGTCTAATGACAGTGACCGTGTCACCCCGACCAGCTCCTCGCAAGAGCCACAGTGGGGGGGTGCGGAGGAGGGGGGGTCGAGGGAGGGCGGGAGTGGGCGCTAGATGCCCCAAAACCCCTCGCCCACGCGTCTCCAACCTCCAGGTCTGGGCCCGGCCCCCTGCTCTTGGGTCCACTGGCGGCCCCAAACCGGCCCTGACAGCAATAGACTGGGAGATCATTCAAGATAAGAAAAGGGGGGGATGAGAGGAGGGGAGACAAAAGAGGGTGGGAGGCGCTGGGTGCTTATTCAAAAGAAGAGGGTGTTAAAAAAGCCATTCGTCATGGCCGCGGCCGGGGAGACGCGAGCGGCCCGCTCCGCTTGTTGTGATGTATCACCACCGTCAGCCCACTCTGTGGCTGCATGGCCTCCGCTTCTCCTTGCGTGAGACAAAACCCAACCCACCCACACACCCACACACACAAGTCTACCCCCCCACACACACACACACATACACACACAAGTCTACCCCCCCCTACACACACACACACACACACATACACACACAGAGAGTGTTCAAAGGAAGGCTATTAGTAGTATTAAGCAGGCGGAGTCACATTTATGCAAACAAGCAAGAAAGGGAGTGCCGGGACATTTGTTCAACCTAATTTGGGTAATGCATGGTGACAAAGGGAAAGGGATTCGCACAACTAGCATTAATACACCATCCATCATGGGCCTAACTGTCCGCTCAGATCTAATGGGAATATGCAAGATCCAGCCATGTTGTATACACATCTGGGCTTCATTAGCAGCGTGTGTGTGTGTGTGTGTGTGTGTGTGTGTGTGTGTGTGTGTGTACACGGCAAGCACAAGGTTGAGACCAGACAGCAAAAACCTTTTCATGGCGCTGGTTATCTCCCTAGAAATGTGAGGGGGGATGCTGAAAAGAATGTGCCTGTATTTGTGCTTACGAAAGCAGGTCACGTCATGCGAGATTTAAAGGGTACCGAAATTCATTAGCAGATTTTGGTGTTGTTGGGGATTAGCAATCCCTTTATGATGAAATGTAATTGAATAGACCGCGCATCTTATTTCTCTCACATGTGAAATGTGATTTGGTGGGCTTCCTGTAGGCCCTCGGTTAACAGGCCTAAGCCACAATCTCATTTCCAGCAGCGCGGAATGTCACAAATGCGTTGTCCTTATTAAAGTCAAACACCAAACTAAGCAGAGCCACAACGGGCTTATCAGCCAGCTCAGGTAAAACAGCTCACAGTCCAACATTGCACATGGCTACATTGCTACGTTGCTACATCACTGCGTTGCTATATTTCCAGTGCTGAGGCAAATATAATTGGTAGCATGCTTGTAAGTGTTATCCTCCCCTCACATGTTCTCCCTGTTATGATTTTTCTTTTCCATGTCAAGTCATTCCCCCAGTACTATTCACTGAAAATAATTCAGGTAACATTAGACATAGAGCCCCTGGAATCAATAGGATATAACTGCTGAAATATTGAATCCATTAGGATTGCATCAGACCTGGGGGGCGAGAGGATGGAACCAAGGTTGTGTGCCAAACGCTCATCTCGCCTCGTCCGCCTGGCGACGGAATAAGGTGGGGAAGGGCGTCCTCGCGCCCCATATTTCACCCACGCGCCGTGGCCACCATTCACCAGGGTGGGGGCCAGGGGTACGGAGAGCGGGGCCGCTCATGACAGAGGGTCATCCTCGCAAATGAAGGCCAATATTTTAGCATGGAGAGGGGGAGAGAGAGGGGGAGAGAGAGAACCAGAGAGAGAGAGAGAGAGAGAGAGATAGAGAGAGAGGGAAATAAAGAGAGGAGGGAGGGCAAACAAGCATCAGAATGAGAAATGCTAGTCCATTAGCGTTGGCTGGGGTCATGGGATTGACCTCTGCTCGTGTTCAACCTGATGCTTGCTTATTCCACCATGATGGGAGATTGTGATACAAGAAATCAATATGAGCATCACCTGGGAACAACCTATTAGAGCTCTCAGCCGTCCCTGTGAGTCACCTTAAATAAGAACACCCTGATGTAGTGATCCATGCAATTTGTCACTAAGGCTGTAAGTTATTTATAACTTAGTCAGAACAATGTGTGGCTTTTTTGACCCAACCCACCCGAAACGGCAGTATTTCCTGATAAGCTTGCCTGAAGCCAGCGTCCTGGTTATGGGCCGACGTGTGAATCACCACCCTGCAGCATATGGCCAGACACCTGCACAGACGGGTGGGTTATTTGGATTTGTGTGTCAAGACGGACAGATTTCATGCCAAAAGCCCTGTTAAATTAGTTAAACTTATGGCCTATTGGTTGATTAAGAGTGCCAACTCCTCGCTCTCCCTCCGTCCCTCAACTACTCTTCCCTCCATCTTTTTTCCCCTCCTCTCCTGCTGCCATCGCATTTAGGCCAGTAGGGCACCAGGTGTTCTAAATCATGCTCACTAGATTAATGCACTGAGCAGCACGGGGATGGAGAACGTAGATAAGATACCAGGAACAATGAGGTGTGTGAATACCTGCCAGTCCACCCCCCCCCCCCCCCTTCCCCTCCCTCAGCAGTTATCTCACTAAGAGCCCCCAAGGTTTTGGGTTCCTGAGAACCACCGGGGTGCGTCATCATGGCAACATCCAGTATTAAGACTTCTCAGTCTGAGCTGCACTAGAATGCAGTATTGTCGTGTACAGCAGATTGGGGGGTTGTGCCTCTGAAGCCACAGATAGCTTCTGGATTCCCAGCAGCCACTGGAGTCCAGGCAGCATTTCCATCAGCCTGAAATAATGACATGAGTCAAACATTTCGAAGTCAATTCCACTATGGTCATGATCGATTCGTAATACATTCTGTGGTTTTGTATGCATGTGTGAGTGTGTGTGTGTGTGTGTGTATGTATGATGTGTGTCTGTGTGTATGTGTGTGTGTGTGTGTGTGTCAGTGTGAGTGTGTGTGTGTGTGTGCTTGTGTGTGTGTGGGGAGGGGGGGGGTTGCTTTGCGGCCAGAGGCCAAGCCGGTGGGTTATCTCTGGGGCTCAAGGCTGTGGCCATCCATTACACAGGCGGCCTGAGAGGTGCCTGATTGGCAGCCTCTGATGGTTAATGCAGCGATAAGGCCCTCGCAACGCGTCACCCGCCCAGCCACCAAGCGCGCCTGACCCGCATTGTTTCTCCAATCATGCCTGGCACAGAATTGATCGCTAGATAAGAAAATTGACTTCTCCGTGGAGCTTTTTTCTTTCCCTCCCTCCCTCTCTCCCTCCCTCTCTCTCTCTCTCTCTCTCTTTCTCTCTCTCTCTCTTTCTCTCTCTCCCTCCTGTAGTAGGCTCGTGGAAAAGGGCAGGCAAAGCCACTTGTGTCTGAATTTATTGGTAAATGAATCAATAGGGCTTTTCTTTGGCTTTAAATAAAGGTCTTCCACTTGTACTCGGGCAGAGAGTATCTATGGCTCCCACCTGGGGCTTGTGCGTCAGCAAGGTCGACAACTGATATCTACCAGTGGATGTAAGCTGAGGAGAGGGCAGACCCCAAGCACACCCGGCTCTTATGGGGGGAATAACTCACCTCCCCACAAAGCACACAGTAATGGCCCTGACTGTATAAGCACCTGATTTACTTCAACTATATCTCAGCACCCATAAACAACTAACTCAAGCACACGCCGCATGCCGTGCCTGTCAACGCGCGTAAATCACAACTGATCAGCAAAAGTTTTTTAGGGAAGACAAGGCTGACTATGCAGTGACCCAAATGGAGCTCAGGGCAGTGGGTGGAATTCAAACACACTGCCACGGTCACCAAACTCTTTGATGCTGTTTCAGGTGAAGTTGAAGTATTTTCTCTCCAACGGCTACTGAGCATCTGCAGTACAAAGGGCATGTACACAGAAATGAGAAAAGGGAATCCAAAACAGTTTGAAACAATGGTACCACGCACTTTCAACAAACGCTAGATCTGTGATCTGCAGCCAATTCCAAGGAGTAAATAGTAAAAAGTGGACATTAGTGGACATTAAAGCCCGCTCCACACTTTCCACGAAGCCGTCTCTCTGAATCACTGCCTCTGATGAACTTCAATTAATGCCACAGCACGGCCTTTCTCATGCAAATGGCTCGTCCGCGGTGCTCACTAATGCTCCGCGTTATCTCTCTCTGAGATAAGATTGTGTGTCAATCAGCCAGGAGGCCGGGCCTCCAATGGGCTCTGCTGTTTCTACTTCTGTCTTCCGCGGCGGGGAAATAAAGGCCCGGCATCTGATGCCATCTGTAATGTATACGTCAGCACTATCACTTCATTATACAGGAGCACGAGAGCAGAGGGCTCCGGAACAAAACACACACACACACACACACACACACACACACACACACACACACACACACACACACACACACACACACACACACACACACACACACACACACACACACACACACACACACACACACGCCACACGTGCGTTCTCCAGTGGGTCCTTGTGATGTTGAATTGTTCCTCAAACGTAGCGTAGAGGCAGCTGATTGCCCGATCCTTCCTCGTCTCTTGACTCTCCATCTTCCTCGTTCTCGCCTACTCTATCTCTTTGCCTTTCCGGCGTGCTAGCGTTCCTTTCCCCATCGTTAGCGAGAGTAGCGCTAGATGAATGGTGTTTGTTTGGAAGTCTTTCCTCTGGGTGCGCACGATGACACACGCGGGCTCTCGCTCGCTCCCTCTGCTCCTCTCAGGAGGGGTACAGTGGCACCAGATGGAGCGCTGTGGCAGGGGTTCACCCCCCCTGGAGGAAGCAGGGATGGGCGGGGGGCGGGGGGGAGATGGAGGGCGGGCGGGCGGGCAGGTACGAGTGGATGTGGGGGGTCACGGTGGCTGCATGCCAGTGCTGATGACATGTCCCCTGGGCGCCGCGCTGGAGCGAACAGCGAGGCAATCAGCGCAAAGTCATCAAGTGGGAGGAAAGGCCAATCAAACAGAGCGGCGCGGCAGGGTGGTGCCAGGGCCAGGCACCGGCGCGAGCCATCATCAGGACACACATAGCGCCGCGCCGGAGTACGCAGCCGAGCCGAGCCGGCCGCGAGGATGTCTCTGTTCTATAGGGCCTGGGGGAGGAACGAGCCGAGCGCTCACGTTGCCAGATAGACTGTAATTCCTCTCGCGCTGGATAACTCACTTGAAAATGAGACGGTGTCACATTTGCTTTTCCAAGGCTCTGAAGGGCTTTTTTTTTTCTTCACCAGAGATGCAGTAACACAAATCACTGCGCAGTGCAGAAACACAGAGTTGATTTAGACTTCCTGAAAGTGCAACCAAGTAAGCTCTCAGCCTAGCAACCTACTACTTCTAATGAGCAACCAACACCCCCACATCCCTGTATCTACAATCTCCAGCCTCACTGTCAGCATGTACCAGAAAGCAGAACATCCAACCATGGCAACGCCAAAGCCATAAACCTCCCGACCACCAACCACCAACCCTTCCGCCCACACTGTCAGCAGCGCAGTGGAGAAGGCTCCACCATGACAACCAAAAGCAATTAAACTCCTTCTTAATAACCCCAATCCGGTTCTCCACCCACTCACACGATGATCACATGGATTAAAGTGAAAAAAACTCATCTGACTGAAAATTTTTTGTCCAAAAAAAAAGCTATTCAATACTGCACACTGTTGCTTATTAAGAGTGCTCCGAGGGCCGGCCATAGCCCGTTGCCCCCCCCCCCCCCAAAAAAAAAAAATAGGGGGTTGGGGGGTGTCACTGTCACCCCCGGGAACATTTATTAAATACTGTTATGTAAATGCATAAATTCTGTGCACTTTCAGTCAGAGATTAGGGCCAGCATTATGCCTAAAATGCATGTATGTCTCCAAAACATTCCTCACCTGTTATCAGACATGCATGAAAACAATTAAAACTCACATCCATAGGTTAACGTCAGATAGGCCTCTGTTATTGAAGATTTGGAATAATTGATTTGAAATGTAATATGCTAAAGAATTCTGATGTTTTCTGATGTCAGGATATAATTTGGTGTAACTTTACTTAGTGTGATTAGGTGACATGTTGTTTAATTAAAGGTGCATGTGACTTTAAGACGTTTTAGTTGTTGGGTAAGAACGTGATGCAAGGCAGAAATGTTAGGAGTTCCACGATATTTCTGACCGTGTTGGTCGTATGAGAACTGTGCTGTTTGTTACAATAAACATTCAAGAATATTAACTGGAAGACTAGACGTTTTTATAAGAACACGCGTCAGTCATAGGACTCCTATTATATAAGATTTGTTTATTGGACCTACGACTTTCTCTTTGAAGAAGACAAACTGCATAGACATAGCCTACGCAACTGGATCCTTTTGAATTGTATAAATTAACCTTGTTGGCTTATTATAATTATTTTTAGAGAAATTAGCAGTTAAACTAAACAGTAGGATAGCCTAATAGTGGCGTGGCGCAGACACACACTTTTCCGTTGTCTGTCTCTGCGTTTCGGGCGCACCCGACTCTATTAATAATGACCGAAAGTAGGCTATATCCATGTTCTTTTTGACTATTCATCTTTAAGCTCCCCAACACTGCCGACCTCTAAGCAGTCTAATTTGATGAGATCGGGGAACTAGCAAGTGCGGACAAGAAGTCATCGCAAACAACGCAGAACTTTGCGCTGCTAGTGCGTGGATGTCTGTCCTCCTGAAGCTATTCTATAGCTTACTATTACAACTGGCGAAACTACTGTTTATTTTCATTTTACTTTTATGAAGAATAATTAGCCCAAATCATAGACTAATTAAACAAAAAAAACTACAGCTTTCCTGAACTTCTGCAAAGCTTGTTTAACCTACAAAAGCCTAATAATAGGCTGTTAAGCATGCGGCTCCAAAGTAGCCTAGGCTATAAATCAAGACTATTCTTTCACCTGTTTCAATTGGCCTTTCTCTCGTTTATTATTGTATCATTATGATGATGATGATGATTATTAGTAGTAGCAGCCTAATAGTGGTAGTAGCCTAATGTTCATCAACGCAGTTGCACGAACGCGTTTATTTATTTATTTATTTATTTTGCGCACAACGAAGATTTTAACATAGGCTAAAACACAGGCCTATCACAAAACAGGGTTCAACAAGAGGTGTAACCATCACTGCAGCTTGCAAGGGAGATCGCGCCGCATCCCCCCCCCCCCCCCCCCCCCCCCTAAATATTTTCTCCCCGGATCTGCATCAATCTCATGATTGACCTCTAGCGCCTCCGGTTGACGGAAATCCGTCATATGACGGAAAACTTTAATCCATGTGATCACTAACCTAACTGTCAGTCAGCATCTTACATGGAGTTGAAGGTGGGGGTTGGGGGGGTTGGGGAGGGGGCGCACAGTTAACCCAGCGCAATCCTTCTTCTATTCCATGATGATCCTGTCAAACGCCCATCCCACCCACTGTGTTTGGGAGAAAGCATGAATGTCAGAGGTGAAATAGAGGTGAAATTAGTTAGTAGTAAAAACCACTCATGAAAGAGAAGAGATCTAGTTTCAAGCACATGAACCTGTGTAAACATGTCCGCTGTAAAGTATAGTCCTGAAACACTTCTGTCCCCCATGCAGGTCTTACGGGTCTCCAGAGATGTATGGTATTCATAGCGTGATGTACTATCCTCCTGTCATGGATAGCATCACACGTCAACACAAGATAACATAAGATGCAAAATGGAACAGAAAATGGATATCATCTGAACCTCAATGCTTTTTGAGAAATAGATGGCCCATGGCCCAAAGTTCTTCCAAAAAAGGAAAACGAATGACATTTTAGGATGAATGTAACCGAAACAGGAACATAACCAATTTCACTTGTTTTGTTCTTCAATCTTGTTCTGGCTTTTTGAACATTCATTATCCGTAATCTGTATCTATAATTGAAATTGTTTTGCTAATCAAAAGTCAACTGCCTACTGTGTTTTCAGATCCTTTATATACTGTATTAATTTATTCAGATCTGAATCTGCGTCCCTCTATGTAATAGGCTAGTTTAAGTTGGTAAGATGGATTTCCTACCACACACTATTTGTCTTTTACAAATGCATAAATTACTGAAACAGTCAGTGGAAATGACTAGAGACAACAAAATATCTATTTGTGTCGTGTAATTGGCAGCAACAAGGTAAAGTTTTTCATGTCTCTGCTTGAAGTTATCAGAAGATGGTGTTATAAGCTAATTACCTGTTTTAAAATCTCAAATGGCCTGGCTCTCACCTGAATTCAGACCTTGCGGTGTCTAAACACTTTAAGCCCTGCTTTTAACAGCCAGCCTTGATATCTAATGGGCTTTGATATAAGCTTTACTTTAGGACTGTTGTGCAGTAAAAAGCTTTGTGCAGCTATCGGGCCACCTCACATAAATGCATTTATAAAGGCAATGTAATTTTTGAAAGAACACTATTTATTGTATAATGTTCTAAACGGTTACGAGAGCAGAGGCCTTGGGACACTGGAACAGAAACCTACAAACGTTTCTGCTCAGAATAGACCAAAATTGAAAAAAAAAAGTGCCATTTTTAATCCCTGGTCCTTCAAGTTACAGTCCAAATGAACTGAACTGACCCCTGGGGTTGACCCCCTGGTCAAGCCGATTTGGGGTTTCTGTAAAGGTCAATGTAGGTGAAAGGTCAAAGTACCAGAGTTTGAGGAGACAAGGTGCCAATAAGTCTGAGGTGACTGAATGAATGCACAAAAACTGATCTGACCTTTCAGAACTAATTTCATTATCTTTAAACACATCCAGTTGACTTGCTTTCTCCAAAGCATAACATATCTCACAATACCTCAAAATATTCCACATCTCAAAAATGTTCCAAATAAAGTTAAATTGGCCCTTAAACAACCATCTGCAACTGTTTTGATTCACAGATAAGTAAAGCCTATACACCACTGTTTTGCAAACTAACTCATTTTAATCATCATTACCGGTAAACACATTACATTGTTATGGACCCCAGGAACTTCCCAAACATGCCATTCTGTTCTCTCATTTCTTTAGATCACAACATCACAGGGAAAGTTTGTAAATATTTTTCCTTTTTGTCAACTACTACTACGAGAATGTTGAAAGCACTAGTTCTATGAAAACAAGCAAGAATAGACATACCCTACTAGGTGTTGGAAGAAAGATAATCTCGTATCTAACAAACCCAACGAGATAGTATCCATGCCAGACTACCTTCATATTAGAGGCCACATCCATAAACATAAGAACATGGCAATGACATTTCCATTTGGAGGGAGTGTTACTCCCCAAGGACAAACATCATAACAATGGAGCTTTGAGAAGCTTGCCTTAGCAAGTGTCAATTACGCTAACAGGCTGGAGGGAGTGCAGCCAAGGATGGCGTAATGATGGTGGGATCTGGCTCTGCAGGTCTTAGGTCAAGCACCCCAACAACTGATGAGGGAGCTAACGGAAGGACGTTTAGGGATCATTTGACAATTCCCCTGCATTCCAAAAGACCGCAACAACACTAAACAGCCATTTCTCAGCGGGGAGCGCAGGGCCGTTGTGAGTCCCAGGCTGAGCAGGCGTTGCAGCGGAGGAGGAGGAGGTCAGCGCACGACGCCGCACGAAACGGCGGACGAGCTGGAGGTCCGTTCGGCGTCGTCCCATCGATTCCTGGCGACGGGGGAGAAGGAATGGGCTTCATCAATGGCACTGAGAGGCGAACAAAGGCTTTTCAGCGCCAGTGCCAGGGCTGGAGATAAATGTTTGACTGAAGGCTGTTCTCTGGACCGGCGTGCCTTAACGATCCGCAGCCTTGACACCCTCCCCATCTCTCTCCCGCTGTGGGGCCGCGTGACACGCGCGAGGCTCAGAGTCATTCGTCTGGACGCAGACAGGCAGCAGCGCGGCACTTTCTCCTGCTCGTGTCCATCTGGTACCTTGAGGTCCGTCACGTTTTCTGTCCACAGTCTTCTTTGCATTTTGCAATTTGCAATTTGCAGTAAAACGTATCAAAAGCTGCTTGTTACTGTGGCTAAAAATAAGTGCATTTACTGAGTAGTACTACAGAGTCTTTTGTTTCCATCAGTTGTTTTTTTTTTTTTTTCAAAAAAAGCCTCTATCAGCTGGCGCTTTTGATGTTTTCTGCTGTCTGATGTTACTCAAAATGGCCTCTTATGTTTTCCAAATAGCAGGCAGAGCGAGGCGAAACAAACCTCGCTGAACCCAAGTGTTTTGATAAGCACTATCCTGTAACATTAGCCTGTTTCATGCTTGTTAGCCCACCATCTCCTTCAGGTGCTCTTACAGCTCTCCATACAGCCGGATTCAGAGGAATAGAAAGCCATTATTAAAAGCCCATCAAAAACATTAGAAACATCCATTAGCGCAGGACTTTGGGTGATTGTTAAAAGAAGGCAAAGGTAACAAACTGGGGAAGGGCACCTAGATTTTTCAAACAGACCTCCAGACATCGCAACCTTATTAGTGCTTTTTTCTCCTCGGTTGCTGTGCAAGTGTGCATACATTACCACCGAGCATTTAGCGCTGAGGCAATCCAATGCAAGCCATTAAAAATGAATCCGTCTCAATTAGGCCATGCATTAACAACATCCCAAGTGAGGTATTTCCATAGCATCCGCCCTCTGGATCCACACTTGCGTGAAGAGATTCCTGGCATAGTAAAAGAAACATCTACTCCTTTTTGCAGATGGTTAATGTGGTGTCTGCCTCTAGTGGGACAATTGAAGGTGTGGAGAGATCGATCGTACTCTTTGCTTTTCCAACTGACAGCTGGCAACCACAAAATGACACATTAATGAGTTTGACTTGATTTCAGGCACATTTCTCTGGACTTGCATTGGCGAACAAAGCTCAGGAAAATTAATTGGCCCTGTACTGAACAATGCACTGTTTGCTTTCAGACCGGTCGTCTTAGCAGGTAGAGCGCAGGGAACCGTAAGTCCCACACATGCTTGTTAGCGCCTTGGCAATTCTTTGGATCAGCGTTTAGGGCCGCAGCCGGATCCTCCGTCACCAAAGGTACAAAGTCAGCACTAAACATCCAGCTTTCAAAATGGTATTTTTTGAGGGGTGGAGGAGGGGTGGAGGATTGGTGGGAAAGTCGCCCCCCCCAAAATAAAACTTCTCAGGTTCCACAGAAGACATGCCATAGATCAAGGTGGGAGGCTTTTATGCCTGCCTGTCCACCACCTGACCCTGTGGCCATTGATTTTGATCGGCTACTGTACTCCATTTGATGGCGCTGGGAGCGTTCACCGTGACAACCACTGCCCCTCCCAACTCCCACACCCACCTCTCACATCTCCCCATCAATGACAGAGCCATCCCTCATGCCAGAGCGCTGTCAGAACCAGAGAGAGGCTGACGTGCACATCCCTGGCTTTGATTGATGGTGTGTATTTTAACATCCCGCCCCCCCCCCCTTTTTTTTTATCGGTGGAGGCGAGGCAATCAAAACCTCGCTCGCAGTAATCAGCTGCAGACTCATAGATTCACGGCAGCCATATTGGCGTGTACACTGTATATATCTATTATGTCAGATATGAAATTGTCTCGGTGGCGAGATAACTATGTGCCATGGTATAGACAATGAGAGGAGTAAAAGAGATGACAGGCTAGCGCACTGGAGGTTTTTCCTGGGGTTTATAGATAGCTTTTTGATTTATTTGATTGCTCATTTAACCTTGCTAGGAGCAGTGGACTGCCTTGGAGTGAAAAACAACAGACTCTGTGCGATTCCCTGTGATTTTTCAACTGGAAGGTGTTTAGTTTCGAGGCCATTTCTACCAGAATGGGTGAAGGCAGCGAACAAGAACAAATGATACATCAAATTAATCTGCTCTACTGAACGTTATCCACGGATTTCTTTTATCTTTTAAAAAACTTTTTGGATTCTGTGGATTACACTTTTCATTCTCTGTTCGCTGTTTGAGGCTGATTGCATATAATCTATCGTCTATTGTTTGCATACAAACTGTAATAACAGGGCACCAAGTCATCATAGTCTTGCCGATGATCCTAAACAGCCACTCCAGACACTGGTTTCATAGACACTGGTGTGTAATAGACAACATCCAAGAGACGTGTGTGCAGCCTAAACAATGGCATTAGTGTGCTCAGTGTGTGGGGAGAGGAACTCTCATCCCCACTAAAGTAGCCCGCAGAGCTGCAGGTGTTCCAATCTGTGCTGATGCTATGCCCAAAGCCTTCACCAGCAGGAGAGCCTCCCCCAACAAATCACCCACCCGCGAGCACACTCAAAAATATCATCTACCCCCCCTATCCGTAATGCAATATTATTTTTGAATGCCTTTTATTTAACATGCTTTATGTGAGATAATACCATTTGGGTTTTGCTTTTTAACATATTTGTTTCCATGAAACAGTCCTGAAAGAACCTTTTCATACTGAGAGAACTGCACACATTTCCCCAAATGGTTTATTTGAAGCTTGGCAGTTTGTGTAAACATTCTTTAGTCTAGCATTTTTCTTGGTCTGATTTAGTCTAAGCAGACTCAAGAGTAAACACTAAGGCAGTGTTATTCCTTTTCTGGAGGTGAGGCAACTGTAAGAATACTGCTGGCTCAGGGACTGAGAATTGTCAGGTAAAGTACTGATAAACACACACACACACACACACACACACACACACACACACACACACACACACACACACACAAACACAGGGACCGTGAGCTTTATGGCTGATGACTGACACTATGTTAAGAGCATTAGGTATTATCAGGGGAGTCTGTTTCATCTCTTTTTGGGCAGACCCAATAATATCTGAGTTTTGTTTCTCTCTAGAAGCTTCCCTGTGTCTCCTGCAATCAAAGGTATAATACATCAAAGACAGCCTGGACAAAGACCAAACAGATATGGTGGTGATCTGTTTTATATTAACAGCACCCATCTTACTCTGTCCACCAGACCTGTTTGGCTTTTCCAACGGCATGGCACACTGATAGAGAAAATAGGCAGGAGAAGAAAGAAGAAGGTTGAGATTTCAATCAGACTTTGTCCAGTTAGTGGTGCATAATTATGAAATTAGGCAGAATGAAGCCGATATTTACTATAATAAAGCTCTTTATTATGCTCTGGATACTAGTTAGTTTCCAGGCTGAGTTTATTAAATGAGAAGCACGGAAACAGACTGCATGTAGGCTACTGTTACAAACAAGCAAAATTGCATATGGGCATTACACATGCAAAAACAAGACAATGAGTATTACAAACATGAATCAAACAGTGACATCCATTCCTTCTCTTTAGAACGTACCAAGGTAGATTCTAAATACTAGCTATATATTCTCTCCACTTGGCTAGCTGCATTGTTATTCTTAGGGAGCGCTTTGGTAGCTGTACCCCGGCGGCCACAGCAAATGTCAGCGTGCTAAACAGTGCTGGAGGCCTATAACGCGCATGTGTAAAATGCCCCATGAAATGTTCCCTTGCCCATGA
Source organism: Sardina pilchardus (assembly GCF_963854185.1). Taxonomy (NCBI): domain Eukaryota; kingdom Metazoa; phylum Chordata; class Actinopteri; order Clupeiformes; family Clupeidae; genus Sardina; species Sardina pilchardus. The sequence continues at coordinate 7,185,373 of NC_085003.1, read as the reverse complement.
AATCATGTCCTAATCACACGTGCAATCAAGCTGATAAACACGGGTTTATTTTCTCCAGTGCAAGCTTAATTACTGAGCTTTGAATTAAATAATGAGGTGGCCTCTGATGGAAAATGATGGATCAGCATATTGTGCCTCTATATGGACCGTAAGGAGAGGCAAGGCCGAATCAACCTTTAGAATACGGATGGTAAAGTGAATTAACATTGACTTACATTATTGCCCATTGATTTATTGGCTATTTAGGGGGGAACGTTAATGTATTTCTTTTAATAATTAATTACACAATATGTTGGAGAGGAGGTCAAAAGTCACTACATTCACAAACACACACACACACACACACACACACACACACACACACACACACAGACACATAGAAACAAACACACAAGCACACACTAGAAAAAAACAGCCCTGTGTTAAACAAAAGCAGGTCTGTTTCAAACTGGTCCTTATAATACTGAGATAAGGGTTGTGGTTCTCACTAACGTACGAGTCCCCTCCCCCTCTCACAAGCACACTGCAGGGAGCAGATGCTAATTTATGCTAGCCTCTGGAACGCGGTGGTCTTTAAACGACGGTTAACCCACTGGCTCCAATCTCACGGTGCAGGCAGAAGGAATAAAATTCAGATGAGAGTGGGCCTCGCCGTAAATCACGAGAGCTTATCAATAAATAATTAGCTTTAAATGTGTGTTAATGACCTAAGTTTGCTGACTGTGCCTTTGTTTATAGCTCCTGATGAAAGCATAGGGTTGGTCGTCATAAAGAGATGCTTCAGACACGGTGAAAGCCACTGGATTTCATAACAACGCCTCGTACGTGAGAGACCGTATACAAACAGGACACCTCAGTTCAGGTGCATGCGCACTTGTAAGATGCTGCTGGCAAGGCCAAGCCTGAGAGCGGAATAATAAAATAACATGTTGTCTTTGGATCGGGGACGCAGCTCAAAGCTACAGAAATGTGTTGACTTGTGATCACAGGTGTCTGCTGGGCGGCGTGTCTGCTCCGCTGCTGAGAATAAAGTGTAAAGACACAGCCAGGGTCGTGTCCTCTTCCTCCCTTCACACAGACACGCACACACAGAGAACAGTGCAGAGAACAAAAAGCTATGATAATGCCTCTCTTTTATAAAACCACACAGCGGTGGGTGGGATTACAATTACTAAGCAAAGTGAAGCACACATATTAATGTGTAATAACACAAATCTAACACTATATTGACCAGTATATTTACACTGTAATCATTGTAAAATGAAACAAAAGGTATTTGCTGCAGGACTACAGTATATGAGATCAGATAGAAATATGCAACAAATATGTTTTAGAAATGTTGCTATTTGTATCCATAAGACAAATCAATAAAGATCTATAGAGCGGAACTTGATATATTTGGAGGACCAAAATATAAATTAATAAAAATACTTCCTCATAAAGTATAATGTATAAAGAATGTCTAATTCACAAGCTGTCAGTGCTGTTGCTTTAAAGGTCTCGTAAATACCAGTCAGGGCTAGAACCCTTCCCCCTGGACGCGGTCTATGCGGCTTTGTTTACAAACCGGCAGAGATCATTTTCTGAAGAGTGTTGTTGACTGACAAGGTAATATTAGAGGATTTCATACAAATAGTAGGCTACTGCACAATTGCAGTAAAGCAGTTCTTGATTCTCCAGGTCAGGAATATCAAATTGCAAGGCTGGCTCTGTGGAGCCGAGTACTGTTAGGTGCTGTATGGCTGCAGAAGGCGAGTCCATCTCCCTATTACAATTCAGTTAACTATCAAAATGACTTTGAAGCCGTTATATTAAAACAAAAAATAAAAACTTGCATAAGATGTCTGGACTGTTACCGCACATCACGTGGGAGAATAACGTTACGTACAGTACTGTAAGCGATACATTCTCACAGGTACTGAGGTTTCTCACCAGATTATGTCCAGTTAATTATTCATCCCGTGCTTACCCTCAGAGTCAAAGAGCCTTTGTCACAGGAGCCATTAGAGAGACTCTGATGACTCTGCTTGTCTGGCCATCTCTGCGCTGACGGCCTGTAACACTACACCTGCATGACAGGCAGGCATGACACAGGTGCAGCGCGCCCCCCCCCCCCGCACGTCTACCTGGGAACATGGGCCGGGGAAGCGTCACACAGGAGCATTTGGGGATGCAGATGGGAGCCGCCCCATGTGTGTGTAAACGCGCGGTTTGTCTGGCAGCCAGAGATGGAGAGGGGGTGCAGATGCAGGTGTGAATGTGGCATGTGTAAGAGACGGAAAACACACTCTTACTCTGTGATGTGTGTGTGTGGGGGGGTCGGGGGTGTAATTTTTAATGTGACGTGTAAGGGAAATCATGAACTGTGACATGCACGTACACAGACACACACACACACACACACACACACACACACAGACACACACACACACACACACACACACACACACACACACTGACACACACACACACACACACACAAACACACACACACACTGACACACACACACACACACACACACACAGAGGCTGGTGCTAGACGCCTACCTGTGGAGCCTGGCCCTGTCTCTCCATCACCTGCTGCGCCTCCTGTGGCATGAGGCGGCTCTTGGATCTGGGGGGGTGGGGGTGATGAGGAGGGGTTCTGACGGAACGGGCCCCACTGTAGTCACCTCCCCGTCCCCCCAACTGTGTAAAAGCCTGCTCCTTTTTCTGTGGGCCAGGGCCCTGAGGAGAGTGGGGGACTCTCATGAATTATTCAGACTGCTGGCTGCTCCCAGGGCAGAGTGCTGCGCGGCTCTAAAACACTGTGCTTAAGCTGGCAACCTCCAGGGGAGACAGACAGAGAGAGAGACAGACTGACAGACAGACGCAGGTAGAGCTAGAACAGAGAGAAATGGAGAAAAAAGGACAGACTACAGAGAGAAACGGGGGGAAATAGAGAGAAGGCAGGAGAGAAATGGAGAACGTGAGGAATAAAGGGACAGAACGAAAGAAAGGATGAATGAATGAAATTGAAGAGAAAGAGATGTGGTAAAAACTTCAGCGCTGGTCAGTGTGGTGTCAGAGCTCCGATAGCAGGCATTCTATGGGCCGTCTCCTTCGATCAGCTCTTCACGAGCATTCAGACCGTGAACGGTAAAACGATTAGCTGCTCTCCCAATTATCGCCTGGAGAGCAAACTCATATAGACAGAGGAGGTTTAAAGAGATGAGAGATAGTGATTCTTTTCACTTGCATAACACAAGGACATTAAGTGGGTCAACCTCTGGTAGAAACAGCAAAAATAATACTTTCAAAGTGAATGAACTAAATCTAAATGATCTTCATCGGAGTGGAAACAGGTTCAAGTATGAACTCGATAGTCGATGTGTGATGCGTGCTGACATGTTTATATTGGAAGACGTTTTCACATACACTGCTAATCATGTTCCTGATGTACATAGAAGACAACACGACCTCCATCCACAGCAGCACATGATGTTCCATTCTGCACGACATCAGTGCGTGGAAGCAACACCTGACATACTTTACATGTACAGGGAGGAGGACAGAGATCACCTGGACGCCATCCATCAAGTCAGCAGCGGAAATAAATCCGCTCTAATGTCCCATAGCTCTGCGTGAATGGGTTAAGTCAAGGATAACACGTGCGCTGGCCCCCGAGCGCATACATCTTCAGACAACGACCCGAGGCACACCTGACTGGCATGGACAGACACGCCCTGAGGCCGCCGGGCCAGCCGGTGGCAAACACATGGCGACGATGTTTTAGGCCGCCGTCCCTCACGGAGTAAACAGGATCGTAAAAAAACCCTTCAGATCCGCCAATTATGCCCCAATCTGACACATCCCCGCCATAAAAACCACAGGAGGCCCTCGTGCCCGCTCCGGCAGTGATGAAGCACCACTTGTTTTGTGGGCCTATTTGTGGCACTTAGAGGCAAGCCCCCAAAAGGGTGGCGATGTGAGGCACTCCCTGAGAGCCCTCTCTCCCGTATGGTGCCCTGCTATGGCCCGATTCTCTGGGGAACCGAGCTTCTGCTCCACACAAACACACACACACACACACACATGCATGTGTGCACACACACACACACACACACACACCCTGCTCGATTCTCCATCTCTCTCTCTCTCACACACACACACACACACACAAACACACACACACAGATGCGATTTATTGTCAACCATCACAACTAATGCACCCAGCTCGCCATGTCTCCTCGTGGGTTTGGAGAGAAGACGTCTTTATTGCTGACATCGACATGAGACACTGAGATTGCTGTATTATTCATGAGATCACCTATTTGGCACCAACACTAAATAATGGGGATTGCGTAGACGAGAGAACATTTGATATGGCTCCAAAGGAAGCAAACCCTTGTATCAATAGAGGCAACAGATATGATGTTGACTATGCAGGCAAATATTGACCAGCCAAAGATAATGACGATCAGAAAATGTGAGAAAGACAAAGAGAAGGGGAGAGAGAGACAGATACGGATATAAAATATAAGCAAAATCTATTAGGCTTAAGGGCCTTTCACATAGAGAATGATAACTATAACGATAACTATAAAAAATATATTGTTCTCGTTAATATGAATGACGACGTTCACATATATACTATAACGATAACGACACGAAGAATGATATCATCGGGGATCACTTTCGGAGCGATTTTGAGAACAATAAAAAGCTAACAGCCAAACAGAACCCATATCACATTTTAGCCATCACATTCATTAATACAAAGGCAACTTTGCTTATCGTTGGTCAGTGTGGACGCTTTTATCATTATGGTTATAGTTATCGTTATACCTATCGTTATTGGTGTGAAGGGCCCTTTAGTGTTATTATTCACATGCATGTCAGGTCGAAGACAGAGAGCTTTGATTTGCCCATTGCTGAAGGACAATATTGAAAGCACTGAACAAGGCGGACTTTTGTATGGATGACAAGTCTAGTGTGCTCTGGACATACTCAGGCTCTTACAGAACATTCTGTAATACCACCTTGAGCCAAACATCTCACCTTTAGTGATCAGACATTGATTCTTGTAGTGGGAGCACAGTAAGCCATCCCCTTAAGCAAAGCCCAGCCTGGAGTGTGCCATGGTGCATACGCAAGTAACAAAAGAAAGACTGTTCAATGTTGTTAGCTCTCAGGTGTTGGAGTGCAGAATCCCCTGCGCAATGTCTGCAGAAAACTGATCAACAATCAGAGCTGATTCTCACTCTGTCCTGAAATATATATTCAATTTGCTCTGAGCGTGACTGGAGTAAAAGTGTCTCAGAGAACAGAGGAAGAGGAAACAGAAGGAGGCAAAACTTTTTGCGTGATTAGTCTCAATCAGAACAGTTCCACATGCACACACATGCACGCACACCCACAAACAAACAAACAAACAAACAAACAAACAAATAAACAAACAAACAAACAGCAAACTCTTGAAAAAGTCAAATCAACAGTCTCATCAGTAATCTGTGAATGTCCCAATGCCAGTTCCTCAGTTTCATCAATTCCATCACAGAACAGTGCTCAAAAGTCATTAACAGATTTGCAGACAATCACGTCTGAATTATTGTTCCCAGCAATTATAGTCTCCTCACTGATAAACAAATTGCGACCGTTAATCAACAACTGAAAAATAAGTCAAATCTGGAAGTTTCACAAACTCCTCACCAAAAATCATGCTATTCTAGTGATCTTGAAACACAAAACTAGCAACTACTGTACATTAGGGGTGGGAATTGGCAAAAAAATTAAGATTCGATACTATTGCGATATTTGGGCCACAATTCGATAATATTGCGATTCTTAACATATTGCGATACACCAAGTATTGCAATTCGATTTTGCGATATATTGCTATTCATGTCTCTCATATTATTCTAAGTCATTACAAAAAATTAGGAAAATAACACTGTTCAACTTACTTTGCAATGGCATGGTGCATGTCAAGGTCCTTACTATTCGCTTTTTGTTGAAAACCAAAATACACCCACCTTTTTCGATGTGAAAGTAGTGTAGAGTGTTGTGTACAACAGGTTGTGATTGTGAAGCCATTTTCATTTATTATTGCTGTTGAATGCACAATGAAGCACCACAACACGTGCCCCCCTTATAAGCGTAATAAGCTAATTTAATGTGATCAGAGTAAACCCTGAGTAAACTCGACTCAAATAAAAGTAAAATGGATAATTAAATTATATAATTAAGTATTGCGATACTTTGAGCTACAAGTATCGATTTAATTGTGTGCACAAAATATTGCGATACTGAACAGAATCGATTTTTTCCCCCACCACTACTGTACATTAATTTTGTATAAGTACTAAATGTGTGAAACTCCAAACTAATATACCTCTTGAGGTGTAGATGTAATTTCCCGGATTCCATACAGTAATTGTCAAGAAACTGTCATCATTAGAACTACACATTGAGAGGACTTGTTCAGTTCCTACTTGAGTTACATTAAAGGTGACATGTAATCCTGCCGCACACGTCAACAAAGTCTCAACCATCGGAGGCTAACCATGGGTGAGTCAGCACACCTCTTCTGAGAAGAAGTTCAGTGACCCATCAAGACGAGAGTGCACTCTGCTGTCCTATGACTCAAGAGTGGACGAGCAGCTCGCCGTGCGTATGACTGAGTAAGTGCTAGCTGTCTCTCTGAGCAGGCGGGAGCTGGTGTGAGCTGGTATGAACTGAGAGATAGGCAGTGGAAGCTCCAGTGGAGACGACCGCTAGCAACAAACGGCAACGCTTTGAAGCCAACGGTAGATGTTCACCTTACAGCTTGCCAACTTCACAGCCCCATGCAGAGACCAGAGAGATGCACAGCCAAAGCCACATTAGCACACCTGGCAACTGAAGTAACCCTTTAGCACCCAGATAAAAAAACAAAAATGCTAAAGGATATTCATTTCTAGCAGGAAGGCCAACTAGAAACTGTTTAACTGGTTCAAATGATGCACAAACCTGATCAAGGTACCACCAGTGGATCAACTGTGCTGTAACGGCAGCAGCTGTTGTGTGGGAATGTTAGGGCCTAATTACCGTGAGTGCCATCCATTCCCACAACGCCACAAATTACCTGTCCGGACCAACATGGAGGTGCTGTAATGAGCCATATTGGACAAAAAGGACAAAATTAGCCAGCCAAGGAACATTATTTAAGGTCATTCACCTTGGCTTGCCCTTTGCCAGCCATCTCGGTGCACGCTTAATTTGCGTTGACCATACCTGCTCATTGATAATGAGCTGCTCATTGACTACTATAAGAGTCCTGTGTGTGTGTGTGTGTGTGTGAGCTCACGCTAGTAGTAGAATTAGCTCAACGGTGAGCGCTAACTTGGCCTTATGAACATCCCTCTGGGTAGAGCTCACCAGACTGTGTGAATCATAGTCTAATGCGGAGCTATTGTTCGCTTCTGTAATTGACCTCAGTTGTCCCTGTTTGCATATGCATAAATGGTCTGCATACTGAGTGGGCGGGTGTCTGAGAATAAGCAGCGTGTGTGCTGACCTTTTGATAAATAACCCTCAATTAAAAACAACATATGCTTACAAAATAAACATTCATCTGAGAGCATGCATATACTGAGGACGGTGAAACCCACTTTACACTTAACTATATCTAAATTAACTTTCCTCTTTAAGCCTTGACCCTCCATTATAAATATCTGTGACTTTACACTGATTGAAAAGAGTGTCCTTTCATGACATGCTTTTAACCTTAATGCTTTTAATAGAAGAATATAATACAGTATGGCTGATGACTACCGCTGAGGTGTAGGGTCTCAGAATGCAAGTGTACTGCTCCATCTGCTGGCCAAGCTGACAAAGTACAACAGGGAAAAAAAAACATTCCCTCACAGCATAGGTCACACATGGATACACAGGATTAGGAAAACAGGCCACGAAAGTTATTCTTAAGTGCTTTTGCCATGTTAGCACTCATTGCACTGAATAGCATTTAATGCATAAGAAATACATTGGAATGTGTGGAAATTGAGTTTCAGGGTTTGCTTTTGCCGTGATTGACAGTTCCTATCAAGGTCTACAGAAGTGGGGAGGTGAATAGCAGACATCGACAGAGCTGCTATGAATTTAATAAGGTGCGATGGGAATAGCTCAAGATCCTCACAGATGTTTTATACCCATATGCGTATAAGGAATTGATTTCTTTGGGAAAAGGGGACCTTTAGCTCTTCTATCAAGCACAGGACCTTCATTTGATATGTTTGTCCAAAAATTATAAATATATTGAAATTCCTCTCTCCCTCTTTCCCATAATCTCTCCATCTCGTCATGGAGACTGACACAGAATATTAAACATATTGACACACGTCCAGCCTGGTGTCAGATATGATCGGAACAGCAGGTGGCCAATTGTGGTCAGCAGACCAGTGGGTGGAGAGTTCTTGGCACAGGGCAGTTAGACCCCCTTACTCATAATTACAGAGTGCATACTTACGTGTGGACCAACAGTCAGATATCCATCTAGCTCCATCTGCAGTCCATGCAGCTGATGCCAATTAGAGAGAAACCAAGCGCAAAAGAGCCAACACGTACCACCCAGTAAGAAAAACACCAGCAACAACCAGGCTTTCATCCACTCGACTGCACTAATTAAGGCAATGGAACTGCATTCCTCTGACTAAGGTGTAGGACAAGATCACTGTGAGGTAGTTAGAATCCATCATCCATTCATGTCATGAATGTGATTTCTAGAGGCACTTTCTCCATTATATTTACCAAGCTTCACTCTCTCTGTAATATGCATTCACGTCAGGGCCACAGGCACAAAATTAAAGTAGGATTTCACTAAGACTTCAAGGGTGCATGCCCCTCCTTTCAATCACAGGAGGAAAAAAACAATAGCAGGGAGAAATTAAATTAGCCTCTGTTTCGCCTTAGCTTTTTTTCTTCTTTTTTTTTTTTTTTAAATCGGTGGGCTTGTCAGTTATTTCCTCCGGGAGTGTTTAACGCTCGGCTGTCAGTTACAGTTTGTTACCACGGCGGAGATCCCGCTTAGTCTCGCCACGACGACAACGGCGACTTCAGACGCGTCCCACAGCCAAGAGTGTTCCCGTTGTTGTTCTCCACTTATGAGATTAGTCTGTTCTCTGGCCAGGGAACAGAGGAGGCCATGCATATTCATTCAGCCCTAGTTACAGCTGCTCTCATCTACATAATGAGCTGCTTATAGACACTCGTCACTGCATATCTCCTCAATCAACAAAAAAGGAACGACAAAAGTGATTGAAGACAAAAGGTAATAATGTGTTTGTGATCATTTTTTAACTTTGTTGATTCCAAAAAGATTTCTTACGAAAAGTCTTTGTGAAAAAAAAAACTTCTCAAGTTTCCAAAAGTGTGAGGAGTGAGGAGGGGGAATCTGACGATCGTCGAAGGATTTGAGATCATAGTCAAACCCCTCTCAAAATTGGCAATGTGAATGAAAGGCTGTCATTAATCACCCACACTGCAACTGTGATGGGTGAACGTCTGCAGATCAAACACCTCGGCGAGTCATCATTGTTCAACGCATTCCTGAGTGAAAAGCTTGACGCTCGCCATGAAATGGATAGAAGCGAGGACGATTTCAAGGAACTGTTCTCTCTGATCCGCTGGACTTGGCAGTGCTACAGCATACCAGTTCTCTTCTCTCTAATATCCTTTTGCACAGCTGGTTGCATCTAAAGACCCTACTCATGTCACCTTCTGCAAACACGCATGCTGCTGGTACTGCATGAGGCCCATCCGACACTTCCACTGATTAGCATGGAGTCCTGTGGTGTCTACAGCAAAGGGTTCCTTTGAGTCGTCTGGCACCAGATCTGCAAGGGTTTGTGAGGGAACTACATCAGAGAGACATGTGACTACACTGTGTGGACAGCGAAGTTCAAACGAGGACTCCACCGTTACAGTAGATTGGTACGCTCATGCCAAAGGGTATGACAGAAAGGTCTCTGTAGAGCTTACGCTGGCAGTTCTCAGAACAAGACTCCACAGCACACGTATTTACTTATGACGGATTTGAGACCCGGAGACAACTGCGGTCCCGATCCGAACCATTCTTCACGCTAGTGCTACAGCGTAAGTCGTTAGCGTTTGCGCCGTGTGCCAGCACCACCGATCGAGAACTCTACCAAAGAGAACATCTCAGTTCGGAGCCGGGGAGCCATCAAAGCAGGCCCCAGGCCATGGCACCAGGCCACCGGTGCCTGGGGTGAAACCACACATGCCGATCTGCTGATACATGGTCCAGCCCCGTCCCCATATCCCCACACCGCACAAACAGCTTCGGTTAGCATTCCATTAGAGTGACAAGGGCCTGAGGGCTGGATCTGACCAGGGAGCCCAGACTGGCCCCGGCCCCATCTTCGCCTAATTAGGGGGGACGCTTTTCATCTGGTAGAGAGATGTGATGAAAAGCTCCAGATCAGTGTGTGTGTGTGTGTGTGTGTGTGTGTGTATGTGAGAGTGAGAGACACAGAGAGAGAGAGAGGGGAAAGAGAGAGAGAGAGAGAGAGAGAGAGAGTGTGTGTGTGTGTGTGCGACTGTGCGTGTGTGCGTGTGTGTGTGTGTGTGCGCATGTGCATATGCATGTGTGCCTGCGTGTGTGTGTATGTTTATATATGCACTCCAGGTCGGATTCCAAGGGGACGAACCGGTGATGCGGACTCAGCACATAAGTGTGACTCAGGACTGGAGTCGTGACTGGGATGACGCCACAGCTGTGAGGCCCATGCCATCATCATCGGCCTGCTTCCTCATCCAGGCCCCCTCCCCAAGCCCACAGCTCTCCCCCCCAGCCCTGTGACTCTCCGGTGGGGAGCTTCATGACTAACAGGACAGCTGCGAAAGAACACAGGCACAGCAGCCAACAGGTTTGCCACCGGATACAAACAACAACATCAACCGATTCCTCAGCCATTTTATATCCTAATATAACCTGTGAGGTCCAGAATCAAAGTGTGCTTGTACCCATTAACGTCTGTGGGGGCATGGATGACTTGCAGATAGCTCCTTGCTGCTCTCTTAATGATCCACGGTGCGCTATGATCTAGCACAGAGGGGGGTTCAGCGCGCAGCGTGCTGGTAAATGTCGGAGCTAAGCAGGAGACGCAGGTGTGGGCTCCTCTCAAGGCCTGGGAGGTGTGTAGTGTGATGGGTGGGCTCAGGACAGGCTGTGCTGCCTTGCTGCACCTGAGAGCCCCCGGGTGGTGAATCAGCACCCCTACACACACACACACACACACGCACACACACACACACACACACACACACACACACACACACACACACACACACACACACACACACACACACGCACACGCACACACACACACACACACACACACACCGCCCCCCCTCTCGTGAGAACCAGGGAGTCAGGGCATATCTGCTGCGTCACTCTCAGTCAAATCCAGGGCACGCTAATGAGCCTTAGCCAGAGCTACCGTACTGAGAGCGCAATGTGTCCAGATAGCCCACACAGATCCAAAGTAAGTAAAGGAACTCAGACGTTGGTGAGTAGAAGCAGTTACCCGTGATTGAGGGAGACACTGTGTGGAGAACTTCATGCATCCCTGAGATCATGCCTATAGAATTACTTTTCAAACGTAAGTTGCCTTATCCCATGAGCGTCCCCACTTTGTCCTGACAGTGAAGAGTTACTGCCGTTAGGCTACTGCAACTGTGCACACTCGGTTCAAGCCACAAATAACAATGTGCAGGCTCTTGTCATCTACCCACCATCAACCCCCTGCCACTCACAAGAGCCTCTTACAAAGGTTAAAATCATATCTCCCCTCTCTCCTACTCTTTTACGGCTGCGGTGGCCCGCTGAAACAACCTCCTTTCTTCCACCTACTGCCTAGAACAACACACCCAAGCACCCACATACACTCCAAGGAACAGAAAACACTGAACGTATACGGTGGTTGCCAAGCCAATCACTCTGGGGGCCAAACCCCCGTACAGAAATATGCTGTTTATGCCATCGACAGTAATAAGAGTTAGTATGTGGTCCGGTCCAGCGCATTAAAATCATGCTTCAATTAATGCCGAAATATCGTCAGAGTAGACCTTGTGAGGTCCAGGGCCACACGCCTGGCGCAATGAAATAATAGCAAGAATCTAATCTACATTTTGGAATTTCCTCGGCGGAGAGATTTTGCGATATGCACACACCTGCCTGCAGAGATGGATATATAACTATGCTAAAGAGAGTGAAAAGCAGAGAGCACATTTCTTTCCATCGACTGGCATAACAGTGGTTATCAATCAAGATAAAGACAGAGTGAAAGCACACGTTCTCTCTCTAGCAAATGGAATAATAATGCGTATCAGTCAGATGAGGAAACAAATGCAGCATGACAATATGAAAATGGATCCCGCGCTACCCCGTCAGTGACGTACAGTACGGCGCATAGGCTATCTCAGGGAGGAGTGTTCCAGCCCATTTGAATGGAGTGTATATTACAGTAAGAACAACAGAGAGAGGAAATGACACCGGGTGGGCCCCGCCTGCAAACAAATTGGCCACTGATTTTCGCCACGGTGCGTATCAGCATTGAAACCACCCATCCACACCCTATATACATGCACCACTTCAGATTTCTATTTTAGGCTCCGTGGTGGTGGTGGAGGTGGTGGTGTGGGTGGGTGGGTGTATGCACTTGTCAAGCACAGCAGACACCTCTCAGACAATAATGCTATTCAGCGCTGTTTAGCTGATGCAGTGTAAGGTCCATTGAGAAGAAAAACATTCAGAGGTAAAAAACATAACCACAGGGGCTACATTTCAAGATGAATGCATTTCAGTGCAATGCAGTAGATACAGTACATGGATAATGTGGCTGGCTGGTCCCCTGCACTGAGTTGTAAGGTGAATTTGCATGGAGACGTACGGTGAGATTTTCCTTATAGGAGGAGAGTGTTATTGGAATAATTGGAATCGACTGTAGGGAAATAATATTTGTGTCACGAAACAGTAAGCAAGACTGTGATAAAACCTTGAAAAATAATTTTGTGGCACAAGTATCGCAATTATGGCATGTGTCACACCCCTAATAACAACTACAACCTGGTCAAGGACATCCTGTATTGTACGATATGCAACAGATCCTTTGAACAGTTACATCCATGGTATGTCATAGTCACATGAAATTGATGGGTCTTGGTGTATTTGTTCTACAATCTGATAAAGAACCCAGCAGCAAGGTTTTGCGTTGTTCATGCAGCTTGCGATTCAGTGCGAAGGACAGACATTTCACAGCTGACAAGATTTTACAGAAAACAAGGCAGTTGTATGATTTATCCACGATCATCTATTGTTTTGATAGCCGTTCCCAGGGAGAAAAAAAGTCATATCAGCCAACAAGCGACGCTCGTAAATCTCTCTTTTCTCTTGTCACAGTGTAATCTAGTCCTGTCATCTTTTGTTTTCGGAGCCCAAACAAGGCAGCCACTGCGTGCCCCTGTGTCTGTAGATTGTATCAGATTGTGTGACATTATTGTGCCTGTGTTCTCCTTGTCTCGCTCCTCCACTCCCTTCCTCCAGGCTGACGGATCTCTGTAAGAGGAGGCCATTTTTTTCACCCAGCCGCTCTCAGGTGAAAAAGACAATTGATTTTTTTAGTTTCACTTTGTTTTTAAAGTCTCTCATCATTCGCATACACTGTTACTACAACAAATCAATTCTATTACGAGCTTTTTTTATGTCCTCTATTTGTGGTTTTCTCTTTTTCTTAATGTGCTTGTGTCCAGCTCCATCTCAGTGTAGAATATGAAACAAATACAAATTCATGTGAAACAATGTTCACAAATAGGTAAAGACAATCACATGCTAGAACACAATATCTTGGAACAAAATGTTCCATCATATGAATCATAATCATTATCATTGTTTCCATAATAAGAATATATATATATATATATATATATATATATATATTATATATACAGTATATATAAATAAAATGGATAAATGGCCATAGAATGGAAGGTTGGCCAGAATTGTGTTACTAAAACAATGATTTTTGATAGCTTTGATAATAAAAGTGGTAATAGTTTATGATAATACTGATAATAAATCATCCATGGCATGGATCGCTATGATGCACAGACCAGTATTGAGTACAGTATTGAGTATTGTATTGTACTGAGACAGATACTTTGTCATTACAAAGAACTATGGCTATTACTATTTACAGCTTTGGTGTAAGCATTATGCAAGCACTCAGTAGCAAATTGCTATTACCTTTTAGCAATGTGCTTGTATGTATGTACGCATGTATGTACAGTATAAAACACAGTATTAGCATCTCCAGTCCTACATATATTCTTGTTTGTTTCTTTCTCCCCTATCATTTCTTAGTCTTACACAGAATTGCCATGCGCTCTTTAAAAGACTCACTGGATCACTATAGCATAATCAAATCTAAACATTTACACAGTTACTGTACATTGACTTAACAGGATTATCGCTGTTTATTCAGCATCTGTACCATCTTACCATCTGTCAGTACTTTTATCTTTTCCTTCAAACAAGATGAGCGCTGACAAACAGAGAGAATTCATGTTATGACAACACATTTCACTGAATGCCAAAGGAATGGAATACTGTAGGTCTATCAATATTCCACCAAATAAAGTGAAAATATTCTAGATAATCAGTCACACGGGGGATACTTTAGAAAGCTATTTTGGCATTGGATTTTTGTGAGAAATCAGCCTAGTTTTATCATGTCCAAACAAAACCAAAATATTCAGGAAAACAATAGAGGACAAAAAAGCAATCAGAGACCATTTAGAAGGGCTATTCTAACCTGGGGATATCTGAAAATAGCAATCCTTGATGTTTCCTGCAATTTGCTACCCAAAGTACACAACGTCCATTAATCAAAACAGAGGCTGCAACAGTATGCGCAGTCTGCAGGCATTGAAAAATCTTTCTCCAAGGAACACAATTTAGAGCCAGGCTTTCTCTCACTGTCTCTCTTTCTCGCTCTCTCTCTCTCTCTCTCTGTTGGCTCGAATGGCCAGACCCATGTCACCTTAAATGGAATTTCTAGGAAACAAATGGTCAGTGTAGATGATAGTTGGCTACATCGATCCAAGTGTAGGCTGAAAGCTCAATAAGCTTAACCTAGGGTACCGGGAAGTGAGCCCCTAGCTCCTCTGTGATTAATGCTGTTATTGGGTAAACAGTTACGGCTATGTCAGAGGCTGGCTTAGCCCTGGTCTCCTTTCCAGAGAGACAGAGTGCAACGCCACAGAGTGAAACCTAAGACGAGAGACCTGAACGGGTTTCTTCAGCAGAGCATCGGGCCCATGACTGGTCACTGTGGCGGGTGAGAACTGTGGCTGAAGGTGAGACATGACCTCAGGCTGAGGTCACGCAATGCCTTTCTTTGGCTGTACAGCTCAACAAAAGGCACTGAACAGAGCCAGTGTGGAAACAGAATCGGCACAGTGTGAGACAGGTTTCGGGCACAACCTAGAGTGTCAAAGGTCACTGTGTGGGGCCAAAACACTCCATCTCTCAACAACCTCTCTTTCTCACATTGTCAGACAGAGATAACACACACTGTACTGGTTTCCAAGACTGAAATGGTATGTGTAAACCAAGGCAAATCTATAGGCCAAATCTAGCCAAATCAAATAGTGGCACTGACAAGGCCAGTGTCAAAGGTTCCTAACAGATATTTTTACAAAGTGTACACTTCTCTTTTCTGTTCAATTCAATCAAGCATGGAAGCATAACAACAAATGACCTCTCAAGTCACATGAAATCGGGTACTACACCAGTACACTGTCAGTTCACAGTGAATGGAATCCAAAGAAAATTGTGCAAATGTTGATGCAAGACAATGGCTCTTTCACTAGTGAACACTGAAAATGACCGCAGATATGGTTTCACAACTCCACAGAAAGCTGTTTTAGCCTACTGGTGGACATTTCACTGCATCTCCAGCACCTTTCCCAGCAGGAGCAACACAACGGGTTGAGAGCAGACAAATCCAGGGGAGAGATCACAGGAGGCTCTCTGAGTGCAGAGAACAGAAGATGCTGCTGGTCCAACTGTGAAATCCGCTGATCAAAGGCAAGCTGCCTCTGGTGTGTGTGTGTGTGTGTGTGTGTGTGTGTGTGTGTGTGTGTGTGTGTGTGTGTGTGTGTGTGTGTGGACGTGACTCACCTCCAGTACCCTGTCGTGCACCTGCAGCCCGTCTGCCCTGCCTGCGGGACCCTCCTCAGACACGTGGGACACAAAGATCCCAGATCCCTCTGAGTCAGCCTGAGTCCAAGAAGAAAATATAATGTATATTATATATGTATAATATATGGTTAATGTATGTCTTTTTACATATGATTTGAAAGTTCATATTTACATACTAAGTTGATACTATAATGATCATGATCATTTTCACAAATAGAAAAGTACAACATATTGCAGTACATTATAAAGATATAGGCTACATTATAAATGATATCTTTTGGACATTTTTGGGATTCTGAAACACCATTATTGCGAAATGCTAATGTTCTCTCTCATGCACAGACAGTAGACAATAGTAACTCCATGATCAGATTATTTACCTGATCATGTTCTCCACCCATTATTCGAAATCCCAAAATTCCCTCTTCTCTTTGCAAGGTGATGGTCAAACGTCGAAGCTGTTCACTCTAGTCAAAACATTATGGAAATAATGCTATTAATAGTTCAATAACTTTGCCAATACATTTCCCTTGTATAGTTAGTTTTAATAACATGTCTGCGCGTTTATCCTAATTGAAAGGCAACTAGAAAAGTTAAGGATTTAAAATGCGTGTGTGCTTGTAGGCTAGATTACAAATGCAGATTTGCGCATGGATAGTCTCTTACCTCATACGAGCCACTGATCTGATCCAATATGCTACTGATGCAAAGCATATACTGCTTTAGTCTCTGCTGGTATTTCATAGCACTGACCTGTGCTTCGGTCTGTAGAGCTGTCAGCTGGGATAGCAGAAATTGCTCCCGTTCTCCCCAGGTAATACAGAGTTTCCTCACTTCGGACGCAATTCTGTCACTCCACGCCTGCAGAACTTCGTTTTGATCCCGCAGCGTTTTCATGCAGCAGTGATCCCCCTCATTCACGGAATTTTTGTGGTGGAGTAACCCGCATCCCTTCTGACAAATACCCGCAAATATATCATCACAGTTCTTTATCGCTGAATACTCCATAATAATTAGCCTCTATGATGACTTGAAGTAGGTTCAGTCACTCATTTGCAAAGTAGGTAACGTTAGTCCAGATAGTTTCACTTGATGAAGTGGGGGTTTCCAAGTCGAACCACAGTCTGGCCGTCACCTCTTGCTCGAAGAAACACGAAGCTATATCATCCTTACATGTCAGCAAAGTGACCTCCCGCTCATTCAAAACTTCTACGTAACGTGTAGCCTAGTAGGCTATTCACTACTTTTTAAAACTTTACTTCTCACCCACGTTAAGCAATGCTACGTTTCTGGCTAAGAAGTAGTTTCAACACAATATTAATCAACCGAAAGTGTTAAAGTAAACTAAAATCATAGACTGTTGCAAATGCTATGAATAAGCACAATATCATAGGACCACAGGGCATAGGGATCTGTAATTGTAGGAACTGGCCAGCAGAGAGCAATGAATCGCTCTGATGGACAACAAGGCACATTTCAGATCAGACGTCTGTTGTTGATGGACTAATTTTGTGCACCTGCAGCTTCCAACTTCGGTAAGAAACAAAAGAGCGTGACAAAAACGAGATGTGGAGTTTTAGCCTCAAAGGATGGCTTACTTGAGTCAAAGGGTCACAGTTCCCTCTGTACGCTACATAAGATTGTGCCAGTACAGTATAGTCCTAAATTATATCCATGGGAATTAGTACAAGTACAAGCCTGTAGTATAGCCTACTGTTTATTACAATACAATAGGAAATACTGGAAGAAAACATTGTTACTGTAAGTAAGGCACAGGAGTAAATGTGAGACTCTGAATAATGCACATGCGGTATAGGTATTAGGGAAGCTCTGGTCTGATAGAGAAGTGCTCATGTCATGCAGAGAGTCTGATTCAGGTTCAGCCAGCATTGTGGCTTTTCCTATAGTTGTTGTGTTGTTGTACAAACAGAAGCTCACCAGGTATATTTGTGTGTGTGTGTGTGTGTGTGTGTGTGTGTGTGTGTGTGTGTGTGTGTGTGTGTGTGTGTGTGTGTGTGTGTGCACTTTTGTTTCCACAAAATGCTTTAAGTAATGACAATCTAGTATTTCATAATTAAGAGATATCATTTATACAACAATTGATAACCCTAACTCTATTAGACTAATTAACAGTTATCTTAATATACTATTTAATTCACAGCATGTGGTAAAGAGTTCATTCAGATCTGTATGTCATATCTTAAAACCCTGCAGGGAACTGACTTCATCTCTTATTTAAAACGATGTGGCTGTAGATTTGTCAGCTGTTAATGTCGACCATTATGCTTTGAAAATGCAGCTCACTATACAGTATGTAGGTTTTCCTAGTTATGAGAAATGATGCGTGCAGTCTTTTCACAAGGTAAATCCCTTATTTGTTGACACTCAACCAAGGTGTCAAGGTACTTTGTGAGTAATCCTTTGATTTTTCACAGAGCATAAGACCACTTCAAAATCACAGTGCAATTCCTCTCATGGAAAGCCCCTAAACTTGTAAGTACTACACTCACTCACATTTTCACAGGTAATTCAGTTATTAACCTCTTTCAGAACCATAATGTTACAACAGTAACACGTTCATATAAATATTACAGTTAGAGCACACGAGATCCGCTCTGAACAGTAATAAATCATACTGGTGAGCATACAGCACACGCCCACCGTCACCGATCTTAGAATTTCAACTGAGGTCAAGAGGAAACCATTAAAGTGGGTCTGGGGGAATGGGTTTGTATGGAAATATCACCATAGGGAAATCTGTTATGTGATTCATCAGGACTTTTTGTTGACAAGGCAAGCAAAAGACAAGCCAAATGACCTGGTCCATTTTGTAGGAAGTGTGGCGACGTGTGCGGTACCACCGCACTAAACGGAGCCGCTCCGCCAGGGCCTCTCAGGCATGAATAAAGCCTACTGTACGGGCCAGGTGCAAAGCCACCACATCAACAATCACACAAAGCTCTCAAGCCTAAGCTCCGGTGTTTAAAACCCCGCCAGGAGATCATATACAATTTAATTACATCCCCTCCCCTTTTTCCCAGCTGCTCTTTCTGGGTACAGTCTATAGATATGTGGACCAAAACTGAAGAGCTCTGCACCCAACTGAAAGGATTTTTGTTCTCCATAGTGGCACTGTGTTTTGGGTCCTCTTCATGAAGACATATAGCCTAGAAATCTAGACGCCCCTGGAACACGGTGAGTCTGGCTGGTCAGGCTAGAAGACACACTGTACTGTACTGCTCAGTGATCAAATCTGAAGATGGTCCCTAAAGAGACAGAATGCAACAACAATTCACCACTTTGAATTGCCATATAGGCAACTAGCAATGGCATGTGTAACCATACTGGCAATTCTTATCACTCGTCTCATATCAGTAATAATTGTGTTCTCATTGATGTTTGTAAGGCGTTTGCGTTTTTAGCAATTAGATTGCTACTCTTTGACTAAAACTCCCGATTGTTACTCTAAGGTACAAATGCTATGTATCAAAAACATTTCACACAGACATACAATATCATCTAACTTGAAATGAGACACATGGGTTTTGCAAACTCATAGTTAACTACTTTATTGTAATTCATAATTCATTTCAAATCCAGCCAATGAGAGAGCCAGGTTTTACCCCCAAAAAGTTTGTGCCGTGAACATTGAAGTAAGCCTCACACACATAAACATTAACCCAGTGGTAAAGAAAAACACCACATCTAGTGTCTTATGAAGTGAAGACAGTTCTAAGGGTGGGGTAACTATAAACATTGGCAGGTAAGGGACACGGATCAGTCTGATCCTCAGAACTGAATTGACTTCATACGACACCCATTAGAGAACATACACACACACACGCACACAGACAGACACACACACACACACACACACACACACAAACACGCGCGCACACACATACACAAACCTTTGTCCGACAGCCAAACAACAGTGATGACTTTAACCCCCGACCCCGATATCATGAGGTACAGAATGCTCGCTTACAGGGCACATGGTCCTGCAAGTGGCCTACATGAATGGGTGAAATGTACAGTTGGTCAGTGGTGTTTGGTTTTGTCTCTACCATTAATCAAGGGGAACTGGCTGTAGCCTACTGAAACAAAGCAGATGATTCACAGATTAGGTTTGTGAGGGTGGGCCATTGAATAATCTTCTGTCTCCACAAAACAAACAAACAAACAAACAAACAAAATGATCGGAGTAAATTGAGATGCACGTATAGTAAATGTCAATCCGTTGGTATATATGGAGCTCCTCAGCAAACAGAATGTACCATTTTTTTTTCCAAAATCATGCATCTGCGGACATACCATTTTTATCAGAATATGACAAATTGCAAAAAGTTAAAGGCGTTCATGCATTTGGCAATTCTTTCACTGATGATTCGCTGCATGAAGGAGACAGGGAAAAGCACTTTGTGGTGGTTCTTCATATATTCACACGATGGGATAAGCAATGACTAGGTCCAGTCACACCCAGCGAGGACCTCAAACAGATGAATCAAACTTAAATATATCATCCCCATCCTTATGGCCATTTAAAGCCTCTTCATCTCCAATATCGCTTGGCTAGAATTGCCATGCTAAGAGCCAACATACAAAACTTTGATTCCATGGAGGTTCTCCCTTGAGTGCTCTGGTATGACTATGAAAATGCAGCATATGGAAATAAAATATAGCTCTATCATCAAATAAACCGCAGGTCATAATGTAATTTACCAACAAATAGAAGACATTATTTTGACATTGATATATCTTTGAACACTTACACTGTATATGTTATAAAGACAAAGAAAAAGACAGTAGTTTAAAAAAAGAAAACAGACAAACAGTACAAACAGATATAATGTACTCAAGGGACGGTTTCACATAGTTAAGGGTGGAATGCTTTTTGTCTTCCGCTTTTTTTCAACAACTGATAAAAAAGATGACAGAAGATCAAGATTTAGAAAACATATTACAGAGCTAGGCAAGTTGTCATTTTAAAAACAAACAATTCATAGCAGGTTGCTATTCATTAGACATTGCACCATAACTGTACTTAACTGTGTGAAGAGGACTGTATACATGTTACTGCTACTCGGACCATGAAAACAATGACTAAAGCAGTTCTAAAAAAATTCAATGAAAGGGTATTAAATAATAACATAGTAGTTGAAATGTTGACATTCTTCACAGAGCATGTGAGACTGAGGTTCTGTTGATATGATTAAAACAAAGGCCTTTTTTTGTGCTCGATATACCTGTCCTTTGGGGTAAATATGCCCCTCACTGTGACTGATGTCTCTATCGTTGGGCGCATGACACTCTCAAAACATTGGTATAACATTACAGCAAAGCAATGACAGCACAGCCATGATCTTGGTCATGATAACAGGACATGATGTCAATGGAGCCATGTCCTCAGCACGTATGGTGTTGTGCTTGTGTTTGAAATCATAAGTTGCATGGGTAGCCAAGCGTGTAGCTTTTTCTCATCGCCACAGAATATCACTGTACATTCAACTCAGTTTTACAAACACAGATAAATGTGCTTCACATGAACATGTACAACACTCTTTGCTGAACGTCTGCAGTCAATTGGACATTATTAACAGCTTAGCATTTATGTATTTCCCATCAAAGTAACATGTCTACATGCACAGAAGTATATTACTTGTACTGAACTCCTTAAGTCCAGGTTAGGGCAACAAAATCACACTATTCTGAATAAAATTATCTTTTAATAAAGGATGAGTTGATATGGTAAGAAAGTAATGTTTGATCATGGATAAATCAATAGCTTATAAATTATTGCATATAATATTAGCATAATATGAGCTTTAATACTGAAGTTTATGTTTATTGTACATTTATATGCCTGAATTGTTGGGTAATTTGATTTGATCTGTTAAGGGAGGGTGTGCTTTATTATTAAAACAATAAAAAAGGGAAAAGCCACTTAATAGCAAACTACATGTAAGACAATTTCTGACATCCCTACGCCTATCTTTCATTGTGAATTACTTGCAGTAGATATGGAGCATATTGTTGAAGACGGGCAATTCATCCACAACACACATCTCGTAACATGCCTGAAGGCAACAACGTCCCCCATGCATATGGGCAGATCTACATTACACCTCAACAAATAAAACCACAAAAGAAAATGATTCTCGACCCATATCAATACAAGCAAGTAGTTCATCTGTGAAAGATAAATGAAGAGATTTATATAAGGCATATTGAACAGGTTGAGAGAGCTCCCTTCATCATTCATCCAAAGATATTTTGAAGATACTATATAAGGGATATCCAGGATGTCTTTGTACTTTCTGAAACGTTTTCCCCCACAGTCTGTCTTTTTCATATGTTTTTTTTTCTTTTTCTTTTTTTTTTTTTTTTCCACAGGCGTATTCCAGGGAGGGAACTATGGCATTTTGGTTTGCGAGGTCGAAACCAAACAAAGACTGTGGAAAGAAAAGAGTCTGAGTCCTCACGGGGCAGCATCCTTACAGAGTCCTTTCCACCGAGGGTGGGGGTGAAGACGGGTAAGAATGGCGCTACATTCAGAGTCCCACACAAGAGAGCGCCACCACCAGCAGCACGGCCAGGCTGAGGGACGGGGCCACCATTCCGGCTCCACCTGCGGGAAACGGCACAGTGAGAGACGGAAACTTGAGAGAGCACGGCTGGCTCTCCTCACACGTGACGTGACGTGACTTGTCACGGGAGCCGATTTATGGGAGCTCCTAAAGCGCTCAGCTGTGCTCGGAGCCCCCCTGCACTAACGTATCAAGCTCAATCGGGATGCTCACATTCAAATTGATTACACAGAGCTAAGAGAGATTCGCCGTGATCCAGAGAAGATTAAGGTGGCCCATTCAGACAGACATATCGAGGCGCAGGGCTAAAGTTCACTGTGTTTAGTCATGGTGTCTAAGCCCCCCAGGTCTTCTTAATGATGAATGAAGTGGGATCACGTCAGCACCTGTTTCTGGCCCTGGGCCCACTGACATCTCTCCCACCAAGATGAGCCAGCTGCCAGGCTCTTGGGGATCTAGGGTGTGGGGGTGCTACCCCCCCCCCCCCCCCCCCCCCATGAGGGGCAGATGGGTCAGCCACATTTGCAGGATTTTGTGAGACCACTGTCCAAAAAATAATACATTTCCTCCCAGCTACCGCAGTGAATAAATATAGCGGGAAGGTTATTCATCTGCAGAGGTTTCAGATTTCAGGCTCATTTCCTGATGCTAAATACATGGGGAATGTGATAGATTCCTACTGGTTCAGGTCTCGATGACATTCTGTTTGTGACAAAATCAATATAGGACAGTGTGCTTACAGGCATTAGCCATATTTCACATTCTAACAGAGGTATAGTATATAGAACATAACTCACTACCATAACAAAAACACATTCAGACCAAATGGGCATGTCATGGTTGACAGGTAAAAGGGGCTCACCTAATTGGCTACCTGAGATCCGCACTTGTGCCACTGCCCCATCCCCACCTTCAGTATACGCACGGACCTCCACCATAGGGTCTCCATCCTTGGGCACGGGCAGGTCTATATGCTGCTTGGGTGTTGAATATAAGATTCCCGTGGCATGGCTATCGTGCCTGTAGAGGATCTGGGGACGAGGCAAACGAGACATTCAATATTTTCATAATTAAACAAATAAACAATTCTCTTGAAAGCCAAATTCAGCAGCCTCCATTTACCGGCGTCGTGCTGTTTGAAAATAAGGATGGAATGGGCGTGTCAGCAGGTGTGACCCACCTTGTAGCCCTCGACTTTGGACTCGTTGGCCAGAGAGGGCACGGGCTCCCACATGATGTTGAAGGTGGAGCCGCTGGGGTTCAGCTTTGTGCCGATGATCTTTGGAGGCCGGCTTGGTGCTGTGGCACAGACACAGAGCGTCGGTTGACGGAGACGTAACAGTAGTGTATGCAGGGCATGATGCCACATTACACATAAATGATAATTATGGGGAACATTTATATTAAATATGGCATACAGTATATTATACATACATCTCTACATCAAGTAGATGTATGTAGATATGGCTCTATGTTGTGTGTGAATAGAGATGCACTTACGAGGTTTCTTGGTGACAAACTCAGCCCTTCTGGGTGGTCCCAGTCCAGCAGAGTTGTGCGCCCGCACCTCCACAATGTAGAGCGAGTTGGGCCTCAGCCTCTCCACCCGAGTATGGTTGTCCATGCTGGACACCATGATGGGTGGGTGGGTCGACTCGTTCTCCACTTGCTTCCTCCAGTACTTCAGCTGAAAGGCCCACAGATGCAGGTTCATCAGAATGCCTGTGCAGTTGTCTGTGTGTGGCTGTGAGTCGGATACTGTGTGCATACTCTGGCTTACCTGATAGCCTTCTATGGGCTGCGTCATAGGGGCCCAGAAGAGTATTGCCTCGGTGGCCGATAGGGCCCTGCTGTCTACGATGCTGGGCGCCACTGATGGAACTGCAGGGGTAAACATTAATAAACAGAGTTAGGTCATCTCAGACCAGTCACCCTATTCATATACCTACAGCAGCACAGAGTGGAAGGTATGATATTCTTGTCTATTCCATATTTTTTGTTTGTAACATTATGCAAAGCTTTTGGAAAACCATTTTAGGAGCCCTTCAGTTTCATGGCTGGCCTGAAGAAGAAGAAAAAAATTTACAGCTTAGTCTCTGAAACACAAATGGCTATTGGTGCTTCCTTTTGAAGATTAATGATGGCCTTCACCAGAGGCCCGGGGTGAAGTCTCTCTGTGCCCAGCTCTTCCCACATTCACTGTGAGTTACGGCCTGTGGCCAAGTCGCTGTCTGTTTCCGCAGCTCCCGAAGACTTCAAAGTGCGCACGGCACCAAGTATGTGCCAGGGCCATCGTCCAGATGTCTCGGCAACATTTTTTTCTCCGGCTAAACCGCCACGTAACAAGCGCGCGGGGGTTGCCGGGGCGACTCGGCGCGGAGATGAATGAGGAGGAGCCTGGTGCTGGCGGCTGCCGCGATTGTCTTTCAGTAGCTGTTAATAACCCAGTTAAATGCCTCACATCCCTGGCCGAATTAGCGGCTTATTCGTCTGTGCTACACAGATCACAGTAATCCCGGCAGTGAGAGATGGGGAAGCAGAGAGCCTCCCGTTCAGAAGGGACTTAAAATTCTTCAGATTCAGGAGCGATGGGCTTGAGTGAGTCTGGCTCTGGGAGAGGCGCAGAGTTGTACATTTCAGCTGCGGAGCTAAAAGGAACCTGTCTGGAACTGAACTGATACGTTTGAAGAGTTCTTTATCTAACATTTCCTAATGTATCGGTGTTGTTGTTGCTAATTCTACATATTCTTACAAATTATTATGCATGCGTTGCACATTGTCAATCAATAGCTTTACACTTTTACTCGAAGCATGTTATTGTCTAGCCCAATTCTTTTGGTTTCTAGTGGTGTTGAGGTCTACCCTACCATCCAGTGCTGAGTAGACAGTTGCTGGGAGGCTGAAGGGACCCCCTCCTTTGTTGTTGAAGGCCATGATCTTGACCTCAAACTTGGTGAAGGGGGGGATGGTGGAGTCCTTGTGCACGTAGCGTCTGGCCTGAGGATCCGCCACCGTCACCTTCAACCACTCCGCGCTGTCCTCGCGCCTGAAAGCCACGATGTAGCCAAAGTCCTTGCCATAGTAGTACTCCGGCTGCACAGGCTGTGGAACAGTCCGGAAAAATGTAAATAAATAAATAAATAAATAAAAAACACACAGCATAATGACCTCATTACAAATATGAAGAGTATCTCAACCCAAAACCTGTAGCCTGGCCAGACTCGAAACACAACTGTCGCTTAACTTGAATTTAATGTTCCGAGACATCTACTGAAAAGGCAATTATCTAAACGGCCCATTGAATTGATCAAGAGGCAACACCGTAAGTGGTGCCTAATGTGTGAGATTTATCACAGATGCTCAGGTTAGATTTAGTAATCAGCCTTAAATCAGAAGATTAACTACAGGCCTTTGAGCACTTTTAGCACAAAAGCAATTTCCCTTAACTTCTAACAGGGTCTGCGATATGGATGAATGCTGCTTCATACCTGATTTCCTTTTTGAATCTTTGCCAAACTGAGCAAGAAATTCCGTCTACACTACAGTATAGTGACAGTTCTATGACTATTCTATCCAAAGAACTGCTAACATCAAAATACAGTGTGTGTGAGAGAGAGAGAGAGTTTTTTTTGAGAGAACATCTACAGTGTCTATAAAAAGTACTCGCTTCCTTTTTGCCCTTTTTACAATAATTTACAGAAATCCCCTCTTAAATGTCAAAGCAATTTTCTACATAGTAATGTTAATCATTTAAAAATATATAATGCAAAATAGAGTAAAATAAGACATCGGCATCTTGAATATTGAAAAATATTTTCAAGTCACTGAACATCCCATGGAGTTCTGCCCGAGTTCTTCACCAGTCAAAGCTCTATGAGTGAGTGGCAAAGCTCTTAAAACTAAAGTTTGCCAAATACATGCAAATGGAAGGTGGTTTGTTGGTCTGATGAGAGCAAAACTGAGCTTTTTGGCCATCAGACTAGATGCTATTTTTGACACCAAACATTGTGCATCACCAAAAATGCAACAATTGGAAGCATGGTGGTGGTGGTAGCATCATGTGGTGGGAATAATTCTGGACAGCAGGCCCTGGAAGACTTATAAAGGTAGAAGTAAAATTAATTCAGCAAAAGATATGGAAATCCTGAATTAAGTCTGCAACGGAACTATGACTTAGGAGAAGATTTACTCTCCAGGAAGTCAATGAGCCGAAGCCTACAGCGAAAACTACTTAAGAGTTAGAAATGGTCTAAAGACAACAAGGTGAATGTTCTTGAGTGGCCATGTCAAAGCCCAGACCTCAATCCTATAGAAAATCTGTGGCTGGACTTAAGAGGGCTGTTCACACTCAACCCCCTTCCAACCTGGCAGAGCTTGAGCAGTTTTGCAAAGAAAAATGGAGTAGCCAGATGTGCAAGCCCAATTGAGACCTACAGTATCCACGGAGACTCCAATTTACGCCTTTAACTGTATTGCATTATATATTTTTAATCAATTAACATTACTTTGTAGAAATATGTTCTTACTTTGACATTAAAGTAAGGGTATTTTAAAGCGGAGGGTTTTTTGCAAACTATTGTAAAAAGGGCAAATCAAATTGATCAAGATTCCATTCATAAAAGAAATAAACGTGGAAATATCCAAGGTGAACACTTTTTTATACAGTAGGCACTGCATTTGGTCATGTGTTGTACATTTGACATGAAAATTCTACGTCTAAACAGTGTAAAAATTACTATGGCCAAGCAGAGAGACAAAGAGCGGGTAGAAAGAAAGAAAGAGAGAGAAAGAGGGGGAGAGAGAGAGAGAGAAAGAGAGAAAGAAAGAAATGTCAGTTCTCACTGTCCATGTGATAGTCAGCTCCCTGCTGCTTCCACCACCTCCGCCGATATCCGAAGGTGCCACCACAGGAACTAAAATAAGAGAGGAATGCTAGACTTTTGAGTTCCACCGAGACCCCTGTCAGACCGGCACAACAAAAATGGGCAAACACAGACCCTACCTCACTTCAGTCTCGCTAAAACACTGAGGCCTTGATAAATACACAGTGTCAATGTCAAAGGTATTGCCAGAGTCTGGCTGTTACTATGGGACGTCTGCCACAGAAAAGAGAAACGTAACACTGAGGGAGAAAGAGAGGGGGGAAAAACTATGGAGGAACCTATGGGGCATAACACAATGTTGCTCCTCTAGCTCTCTCCTCTCTCGCGCGCACACACACACACACACACACACACACACACACACACACACACACACACACACACACACACACACACACACACACACACACACACACACACACACACACACACACACACACACACACACACACACACACACACACACACACAGAGTCAGACATAGCATTCCAATATAACTACACCTTTTGCACCTTAGAGAGGGGCTCAACTGCCCAAATTATTCACATTTATGAAGCGTAGGTTTGAAAACTGGCCCACAAAAACAAAGAAAAGAAACTGCCCTCTTAAAAACTCAATAAAAATATAGGCAGTCAAAATCTGGTTCAGGGACAACTGTCCACGACTTTATACAGACGATCCGTTACGTTAGTGTTTGCGCTCACCTGACTCCATGGTGATGACCTTTTGAGAGGGGTCACTGGGCTCTCCGGTGCCCAGTGTGTTGGTAGCTATGACCCTGAACTCGTACTCCGTGTATGGAATCAAATCCACCACGGAGGCCGTTTCTGTGTTCCCCTCCACATTTGGAGGCGCTGGGAAGAAATGGCAAACACACAGTTACATGTAGATGCATCTGGAGGCCCAAGGTGTGCTTGCATGATTGGGGGGAATGATTCAGATATGAGGATTCACAGTGGGGTACTGTGGTGCAACTGGCTACAGTGTCCATGGGGACCTGGGTTCGAATCTGGCCAGGGTTATTTCCCAATCCCACCCACATCTCTCTCTCTCTCAAACTCACACACACATTCACTTCCTCTCACTCTCTAACTGTCCAATCATAATAAAGGCAGACATGCCCCCCCAAAAATAGTTTAAAAAAAAATGAAATGGCGATTCACATACATCACAGTCTACATACTGTACTAGTGCTAGACCACAAATACTTTTCCAGAGAGAGAGATTTCTTACAGGTCACAGCATCCTTCCACTGTCCACCTGAGCGCATGTCTCTGTACTGGATGGTGTACTTGGAGATGGGGCTGTGGTTGTCTTTGCCCTGACTCCAGGTCAGTCGCACGGACCTGTCCAGGACCTCATCCAGACGCACACCCCCAGGGGGTCCAGGAGGACCTGGCAGGGGAGACAGGACAGGGGGTTAGTCCAGGCAGCACGGTGCGATACGTTTCCAAACAGATCAGCAAAGGAAAGCAGACAAAGAGATTGTATGCACTCCCACTTCAGTTTCTTTCTTTCTTTCTTTCTTTTTTTTTTAAAGTGCTGGGTCAATGAGTGCATCTTCATGCAAGGACATAGTTTCTGCTCTCCACAATTAGCTGCAATGTTTCCATGGGACAGCTTACAAAACCAGACCATCAAAAATATAAAAAAGAATGTTATTTTCCCCTAAACCAGCCCTTGTATTACAGAGAGAAAAAAAAAACATCAGTTCCGTTCCATTAGACTTGCATAGTATCCCGAAGGACATCTGACTATATTCTGCGATAGCTTTCATGTTCATCACACAACACATTAAATTACATATGTTGGCAGCTGCTCTATTTAAAACACATTAGGCTTGGATTCTGGGTGAGGACTTAGGAATCATTAATATAGTCTGCTGCCCGTTAACCAGGGCTAAGTGGAAAGCTTTAGAAGCCATTAATCCTCCCTTATTTTCTTTGGATTGGCCTACCCTGTTCTTTCCAGAGGATAGAGGAAAGGGGAAAGAAAAGAAAGACAGAAAAAAACTAATAGAAAATCCAGACTGTTAGCGTTAGCTTTGAAAGCTGCACTTCCAGCCAGCATCAAAAACTAAGCAGTCCGTCTTTCATGTCAGCGCGGAGCCCATTCAGTCAACTGAGAGGCTTAGAAAGTCCAGAGAGGGCCAACTTCTAGCCCTTTCTTTTCATTCTAGGCTGTTTAATTTTACTGTGTCAAATTAGTGTGGCAATATCCATATAAAACGTGTTCCGTTTATGTGTTTTTGTTGTTCTTTTCCTTTATCCTTTATTTACTTATCTATATGTTTATTTACCACAGCATTATTTAAAGGTACAGTCTTTGGGCAAAAGGTTGATCATATTGGAGCTGTGCAGCCAATCAAATTACACTGCTCCCTTTTGTGCTGCTGAGGCAGCGTGCTGATTGGGTGGCATTATAGTGAGTGGCTCAGTTCAAGCCACTTTGTTTGTCTCCCCTTTACAGGCCCAGGACAGTGCACAAACTGGGCCCCTCTAAAGCGTCTTGTGAGAAAAGGTTTGAATAGAGGACTAGACTGGAAGAGGTCTATTATTGCACCTTCAGAAGTGGTTTTTCAAAGCTCACTAATTGAAACCCTCTTGCACTGGTGGGGTGGGTGTGAGCAGTGCTACAGTATAATGGTGTGGTTAGGAGATGACTCCTCTCTTCCTCCGAGCTGACACTCATACAGGTGGCTCACCTCAGGAGGCCTGCGCCCTGCGGATCTGTGACAAGCCCACACCTTTCATCTGCGCCTGCCACCACCAGGGAGCACAGCCACCGCCTGTTTGTCAGCGAGAGCAGTCAGTGGGTGTGTTTGTGTGTGCATGTTTGTGTGGGACCGTGACTGTGTGTGTGTGTGCTTGTGTTTGTGAGTGTGTGAGCATAACTGTGTGTGTGTTTTGTATGTGCATGTATGTGTGTGTGTTTGTGTGTGTGAGAGAGAGAGAGCACAGTCTGTGTGCCCTTGTGTATTTGGATGCACATGTTTGTGTTTGTGAGCACAACTCTGTGTGTGTGTATGTGTATGTGCATGTGTGTGTGTGCACCTGTGTGTGTATGTAAATAAGCATGCATCGCATATACAGCATAATGCTGCTCCTCAGTCCCAGACTCCACCCACAGGCCACCGCCTCTAAACGCGCCCCGCTCCCTTACGCTCCACGCCTCGCCTCGCCTCTGTGATGAAGCGTTCCGAGCGCTTTGGGACCTGTCATTCCATTCCCATCTGATCCACTCCGTCACCCTAACGAGGGGGCCCGCCTGGCAGATGCAGACGTCCCTCCCATTCGTCATCATTACCTGGACATCAGTGACAAGACGCTGCCAAGAGCCAGGACATATGACTGCAGCATTTTGGCTCTCGCTCCAGCACAAGAAACGGCGAGGGATACTCGAGTGTCCGTGGAAGCGCCGCAACTAATCTGCTTCGGACTCGACACGGAGCGCAGGTGGAAAAAACGGATGAACTTTGGACAACTCCTGCGACACCTTCACTCTCAATCCACCTCAACTGCTGGAGTGAATTGAGCTCTTCTTTAACGTCTAGCCAATAGGGTTATAGCATGGAGCTCGTGTCTGGGGCATGTAACAAGAGGCCAGTCTGAAGAAAACTATCTCTTTCTCTCCTCATAAAGACTGAGATTGGGATTGCAGCGGAGGGCTGGCTGGCTGTCTGTCTGTCTGTCTGTCTGGCTGGCTGGCTGTGTCCAAGAGAGCAGACGCTGGCTGAATTTAATGGTGTTGCTTTAGTGAGGCGGCTTAGGCCTCTCGGCTCCACTGCGGGCACGTTGGCAGCACGGCGAAACCCTGTCCCGCTTCGCCATCCTCCCGAGTGGCGTGTGCGTCAGAGGGCAACAATCCCACCTGGACGGCGAGACAGCGCGTCGCGAGGCCCAACAATAACCCTTCACCGGGAGGGGAGGGCCACGGGCACTACTTCTGCTTACACAAGTGTCACAGGTAGCACCCACACAGGTGACCCAAACAGGATGGGCACTAAAAAGCTATGAGAGTGTGATTTCCGAGGATTCAGCGCTTTGTCCTTTTTTTTTCTCTGACCGGTGTGGCCGATCGCCAGCAAACCGCAGAGAACGAGCGCGCGCGGAGATTAGACATGCTGGCATGCCACTTTACAAGGACTGTGAACCGTCCGGTTCCGGTTTCATTTCCTACGCTCGGACGACAACCTCCGGTAAGGTCATGCTGCCTGAGAGGCAGCTGGCCGGTGGCCAGAGGGGGAGCGGGAAGAGGCATTTCCCCTGACCGTGCGCCATCAGCTATCCGAGGAGTGGGTAACCGAATGAACCCGAGCGAATGAGCCCGATAGCGGCCAGACCTCCACCTCCTCCACGTCTCAGCCAGTGTCCCAGACCATCCACCGCTCACTGGCAGCTGCTGAGCTCTCACATTAAAAACGCCTCATGTCACCGGCTCTGTTTCATCAGGCAGCAGGCAGGCCTCGCAATGCAGCGACCGCTGCCAGTGATAGCACTTAGAATAACTCCTGCCTCGGGATTTATGAGGGGGAACAGCGACAGGCGCAGTTAACAACGCCAGTCCTGCCACCGCTACTGCCTATTTCTGTCAAAGCCGCTGGATTTGTTATTGGTAACGCTGAGAGCAAATTAAAATGTCTGCCGTCTGCTGATCTCAAGAAGCATTCGGTCCAAGATCAGGAAAAACACACTCCGCAGTGTTTAGCGTCAATCCATCAGAAAGGCTAATGATAGCCGTAAAAGTACAGTGCAATTACCGGTGCTGTGACTGGCACGGGTCTGTGTGTTTTTGCTAAAGATCATGTTTCACCTCTGACGACGAGGTCGGCGGACGCCGTGACGTTGTCCACGGGCGTCTGGGCGGTGCAGGTGTAGCGGCCGGCGTGCTTCAGCTGTGTGCTCTTAATCAGCATCTCTCCACTCGAGTCTCCATCCTGCGCAAAGGGAAGGCAGGAAAGAAATAGGGATCACATAAACCACAGCAAAACACACTAGCCATATAATAACAAGTCATTCACAGCAGTTTGGCTAATCCAGTTTATTTATTGATTGTTTTCACTTGGTTTTCTTTACCTGTAGATTAACTGGTCGAACAAGGTTCTGGATAACTAATACCAAATTCTATGGTATTAGTCTCACAAAACCCTATGGTAACTATATATATAACTATACTGTAACACGGCACCAGTACCACTATGGCAACAAGGTCCAAGAAACCCTATAGTCTACCACATACTGTATACTGATCAAATGAAAACAATGATGAATATTCTCTGTGCAGACGCTTGATGAGGAGGATAAAAGCATCAGACTGATTTGGGAGTGGGCATATCGACTACTTTCACAGTTCCAAATGAGTTCTTAATGTAAACGTTGAGCCATAGTTCAGGCTGACTCATCACATGCTTAGACTGCCCACTTTGCCAGGCACCAAAAAAGACCGCTCTCTCCATCCTCTGTGCAAATCAGCGAGGTGGATCGACGCCTCCTGACCCTTTGGAGAAACGTTCCCCTCTTTTCCCAGGGGGCGTGTGGTTTCCCATTAGACGCCTCGTCTGAGCCCTGGCCAACTTGCCTCCGTGTCCACCCCCTCCTCTCTGGCAGCCTAACTAACACTTGATGAGTGATCCAGCGCTATAATTTCATATGCACCACACGTGGCCATCTCTGGTTTACATCCTTGGCCCTCCGATTATTTATGTCTAGATGGGGTGGGTGGAAAGAAAAAAACGCCTCCTGTTGAAAGGAAGCGCTATTTTTAGATGCGCAGTAATTCATGCCGGTCTGATGCCACACAACTAATATTAAGTGGCACATAAAGTCCTTGTGGTGAAAGGGAGACAGTCCTCTGACTCTAGTCCGACATGAGCGGGGCCTGCGAAGGGGGAGTCATCAATCATCGATCAGCTAAAGTGAATTTGAGGCGACTGGTTGAGGGGGGTGGGTGGGGGGGAGGGTGGCGGGACAAACAGCAGTGAGATCCGGCCGCCTCGCTCGATCTGACTGATTTACGGAAGAGCGCATCATATGAGGAAATCACCGCTCTCTGGGAATGCATCGACGGGCATCCGTCGTCAATCATGCCCGGCAGCGCCTATCCTTTAATGGACTGCCAATAAATAGGCAAACCTGGAAATGGCTGCACGGGAACTGAGAACGGGGCGGCGTAAAGGATTCTGCACACACAAATAGTCCTGGCAGCACAAAGAAAGAAAGCAAGAGAGAGCAAAAAAAAACAACAGCCAAGAGCTCTTGGCTGAGGTAAGCACATGAAAAATGACTGCCCCATTGTGGTCAAAGTAAAAATGTACAACTGAGATCTTGTTCCTCCGAAGCATTTTAAGGCTTAAGCCCTGCTGCCTTCAAACGATGCACAGTGTCTGCTGTAAATCTCAATGATTGATGTCTTCGACCCCTCCTATGGTCAACGTGCATTTAAATTCAAGTTTGACAGCAAGATAATGGACTACAGACAAGAACGCATTAACCTGTGTGAAAGCTATTTACCTTCTCCATAAAGTCAATAGCTGTATGCTGATATCCCAGTGCATAAATATGTATCAGTTGCCTATATGACATTGTAGTGTACATTCAGTATTCATGTATAGGCTCACTGCATTCACGGAAGGTCATCTCTTACCACACGCTCGTAATGCTCGCGGTTCCTGTCAAAGTCAATGGCCCGTCCGTCCAGGGACCAGATGAAGGTGATGTCCAGCGTGGAGTCATATGACGCGGCGCACTGCATCCTGACCGCCTCCCCAACCGTGACGTCAGCGTTGGTGGGCGCCAGGGTGATCTTGGTGGCATCTGCGGAGGCAGAAAGATGCTATATGCTCAGCCTTGTGGGAGATGTATGCTCAGCCTGGTTGACCTCGCATCATAAACAACAATTATATTTATAACAATTTAACAATTATATAACAAGTTTTAACTCTGAAAAAGCTTTTATTATTAAAAGGATGTAAAATCCTGTATGAAAGTAGTATGCATACACACACACACACACTCACACACACAAATCCCAAATCAAAATGTGTTTATCCATAAAGTCCCATGTGCAGTATAAAACAAGACCCAGCTTCAGAATGGAGCACCAGCACTGTGCTGATATGGCCACTAGAGGGTATTGGGGGGCAGGTTATTGAGCACAGCAGGATATCTCAATTGCAAAGCGAGGACAGATAATATTGTGGAGGCAAATCCATGACCACGGGGAGTCTGAAGGATAACTGAACCGGGACAGACAAGCCTGTGAGAGCTTGTTTACGCACACAAACACAGCATCAATAATACACAGAAACAAACACCCCCACAACATGTTGCAAAATGTGCTCGATATTACTATCCAATGCACTGCATTGCTTTTTGCTCATATGTTTGTAATAGCCGGTGGAGCCATGTCTCACCACTTGCCTTTATAATGTATTGCCAGAAAGCATCTCAGCAGCACAACAACAGAGACACAATCTGATTCCAGACCGGCTCCAGTGAGAGCTGTTTGCATATTGAATGTGATAGGCATACTTGACCAGCAAAGAGTAAAATTCAATTACTGGGGCTAGAAGCTTCTCGAGATGCAATCACTCTATTTCAACCAATTTTCTTTTTACCTCTATTACCGAGGCATAAACAGCTGTTGACATTCTTACCTCATTGGTTACCATGTCAACCACATTTCATTAGAGACAAGGCAAATGGAGACTATTAAGTAGTTTGGGTCACAGCCCTTGATGATTCATAGTGGTTTATACTAATAGCACCACACAGAGGGGGGGTGATGACAGAAACCAGCACTAGATTGGAATATGTTATGAAAGGGCAGCTTGGACAAGGACGGTAAAACACCCCTCCGGGGGAGGATGCCGATGGACACCTGCCTGTGATGGAGAGATAGCCGGTGCTGTTGGCCTTCCCTCTTTCATTCTCAGCAAAGCACGTATAGCTCCCCTCATCTGCTTTGGTAACGTCGATTATTTCCAGGCTGCCATCGCCCCAAATCGATATCCTGAAACAACAACAGCACTCTGTTAATGAATATATCTTTTCTTCATCTATCTACTTATTGCCACAACAATACACCACGGTAGGTGCAGGCCCCAACACTTCAATAGCACCCTTTCTTGTTCATCATCTAAATAAAACATTTGTTTACAGATGGTTCTCTTGGTTGGCCTGTGTCCAAACCATGTTACAGGAGAGCCCCCTCCATGCATGGGCTGGTGGTGCAGAGGGATCGTGCTGGGCCTGTGCCCATATGTCCCCTGACACAACTCAATGGCCTTTGGAACACCAGATTAACATTGTGTTGTCTCTGAGGAGACACACAGGCACACATGCACACCGACACATACACACACACACGCGCGCGCGCACACACACACACACACACACACAGACACACACACACACACTTGGAGCGAGAGCCTGATCTGTTGGAGGAGCTTAAGATGTGGCTTAGTGTCACTGACTGAGGTGAGGAAGAGATCTGTCCATCTCTTAACATTGTCCCTCTCTTGTTGTTGCGATCACTAAAACAAATAGGACCTAAGCTGGGGAATGGCAGACCAATACAACTTACAGTAACAGTTATTGACCTGATTGACCACAGCATGGAATTGATTTATTACATCAAGAATGTGTATAAAGCGGAAATATCTGAGAATAAACAATTGTACAACATATATACAACATGTGTTACATCAGGATGCCAGAAAAGGAATCAGTTGACGGATGACGTGTACGGGTTGATGTAAGTTCAGAGACTGAGGCGTGTGCTTGGTGCAGTCACAGTGACCTCTGACCTGGAAGAGTTTGACAGCAGCTCCGTCCCTTTGCTCCAGGAGAACGTGGGCTTGGGGGCCGCCCTGGGCTTGCACTCGATCACCACCCGGCTGTTCTTGGCCGCCAGGGTCTTCCTCTTCAACGGGTTGTGCTCGAACGTGGGGCCACCCGCTGACCGCACAAAAACAACAGCTGCGTGTCAGTCAAAGCCTTCCACATGCTACACGACAGCCACAAAAGTGACACATGTCCACTAAGTGGTTGATAAAAGCTTATTGCGTGCAGTTTCGCGGCATACAGTATCAGATGTCAGGCGTTTGCATGCCAAAAGGATTTCCGCTAATCTCGAGAAGACCTCAAGCCTATTAAAAGCTGATCAACTTTGCACTGACTTCCCCTCGGAGAAGTGGCATGAAGCTGCCTGCAAGGAAGGTTCCCTCATTACTTACGCATGAGTACAGATGATGACTGTGAAATCTGCATCATATGTTTTCTTTAGGTCATTAAATTGAGGGGCTATAGCTGTGACCAGATACTCAGAGATACACTTTTCCCATAGCAGGGATATGTACAATGAGACTAAAGGAATAGCGCTCTTGCTTGTTAGCAACAAAATCAAACATGATAATTAAGCAATTAAGAGTGTTTGAGATTGATAATTAGCGCTAAAAATTATGTATATCCTCACCACCTAATCACTACTAACAGCAAAAGCAGAAGCTTCAAAATCAAGCCTGCTGGTTGATGTCAATGGACTGTTGTCTGGCCCTTTTTGCCTGCTATAATTAATACCCACTGAAGTGAAACCAAACTTCAATTATGGCTCTCCAACGGCTAAAAACAAAGGCCGAGCAATTAGCATTCCAACGGAGGCTCCGCTGTCGTGATCCGCGGGTCAATCGCAGTTCGGGCGCCTGGCACTAGGGAAGCGCGCCGAACAGTAGGCCCTCTTCAGTGACCCACACCATCCCATAATAAGCCACATCACACCTACTGAGAGGACACACGCTCACCGAACACGCGCAGCTCCGCGTTGGCGTAGATGACACCATGGCGGTTCTCGGCGACGCACTGGTACATCCCCGAGTCCTTGAACGTCAGCTCGTTGAACTTCAGCTCGCGCACGCCGTGCTGCTGGGTGGGACAATAGCAGAGAGAAAGCAGCCTTAAAAAAAAAGACAAAAAGACAACCACCCCCCACCCCCCCTTCTTCCTCAAAATCACTTTCATTACACTTTCCTGTGCAAAGTAATTAATCAAAAATAGGAGAAAGAAACATCACAGAGAGCGACGTGTTGCTAAAGCATGCTAATGGTCGGGGGGGACTGAATGGGATTTCACTGGGAATCTGGGGAGAACAGTGGGGAGGTTCCCCCTCGGAGGTCTCCCTTTCACCTCCTTTGTGCGGCGGCGATATAGCCACGCTCTGTTCCCGGCTCCTTCAGCATGCAGGCGGCGTACGCGGCCGTGCCCGGCCCGCCTCTCTTAACGTGCGCCAGCCGCCGGGCCCCCGTTACGTAAGGCCCCAGCTGGCACCCCGTCAGAATCAAGACATAGCGTTCCCTGACACCCCGGCCCTGCCCGGCCGAGACGTGTGCCAGCGAGCTGTCAAAGCGATGAGGTGGCGGCGAGGGTTTTTTTTTTTTTTGCGTAACCGCTTTGCTGTTTTGGTTGTTTTTCTTAAAGCGCTTTTTTTTGGGGCAGCCCTCCCCCCAGGGCGGGGGGGGGGGGTTAACAGGGTGCTGGGGTGTCAGAAAGAGAGGGAGGTGGTAGGGGGTGGTGGTGGGGGGTTGTGGGTGAGGGGCGGTCAGGGTGCTCTTTACCGGGTGGCCGTTCTTCATCCAGTGGATGTGGGGCTTGGGCTTCCCGCTGGCTTCGCAGGACATGGTGTAGGAGCTGCCGATGTCACGCTCGGCGCTCACAATGTGCTCCACCCACTCAGGAGCCGCTGAGAGAAGGAGGGAGGGAGATGGAGAAAGACAGAGAGAGGAGGGGAGAGAGAGAGAAAAAGAGAGAGAGAGAGAGAGAGAGAGGGAGAGAGAGTACAAGAGGTCACCAATGAGACCTCAAGCACAAAGGCTTCCTGAGATGCATCATAGTTTTCAGTCACCCACATCAGGGTACAGCACAGAGGTGACAGTGGGGCTACTATTTTTAGTCTTTTTTAGTTGGTGGTGAACCCCGTAGCCAACCGTGTCAACAGTGTCTCTCTCCAGAGAAGAATATTTAGACATCTGGTTTTAAATCCAACGCTGACGCTGACAAGTTCTTTCGAGCATATCTACTCAGAAAACCCACCACTCACTCTCTCCCTCACTATAATCACTGTGCCTACACTGGGGAGTTGAAGAAAATAATGACAACAAGTCAACAAGCGGGGGAAAAAAATGAAGTCACAGGAAACAATGCAGTGCAAGCTATCGCTTCGCCAGAGTGCTTACTCTGATCCTCGTACTTTTGACGCTCTAAGCACTAAAAGCTGCTCGCGGCACGTGGGTTGTCCCCTTTGAGTTAGGCTCTGTTTGTTTTCTTTTTTTGTTGTTGTTTTCTTTTCATTCCCCCTTTCTAGCTGCTAGCTGTCAGGCTTTGGTTCACAGCATACTTTATTTACAAAGGCGCCAAGGATCTTTAAAATTCTGTGTGTAAAACCAACTACCTCGACTGAATTTCAAGATTTCTTTGCCGCATTGTATTACTGAATGGCACTGCCTACCAGCTGGCCCTTCCAACAAACATGTCTGAAAAAAGCACCGGGTCTGGGTGAAGTGCTTTCTCCATATCTGTGGTGCCACACCCACGTCCATCCTGCAGTCAGTGGCTATCTAGGTTTCCTTGTTTTTTTTAAAGTATGTTTTGGCCCTTTTGCCTTTATTATGATAGGACAGTGAAGAGACTGGAAGCAAGTGGGAGAGAGAGAGATGGGGCGGGATCGGGACATGACCGCAGGTCGGAATCGAACCTGGGTCCCCGTAGGTACTCGGACCTGTATATGGCATGAGCGCTGTAGCCTGCTGCGCCACAGCACTCCCGCTATCTAGGTTTTCTTGTAACAGCATCTTACTCCCAATTAGTCCTGACTGAGTGACCCCTGTGACCTGACCGTCCAGTATGAGAGCGCGACCCCTTACCCTCCACGTTGACCTTGGCCTTGTGTGCGTGCTTGCCCTTGATGTTGATGGCCTCACACTCGTAGGTGCCCTCGTCCTCGTACTGCACATTCATCAGGTGCAGCAGGCCGCCGGCCATGCTGATCTCGTGCAGGGGGGGCAACTGGCCGTCCACCTTACTCCAGCGGATCTTGGGGATGGGGCTGTGGAGGACACACACACACACACACACACACACACACACACACACACACACACACACACACACAGAGAGAGGGAGAGATCTTTTCAGAGAGGAGCATTCAACTCTGATCACCATGTGTAGCTCTCTGTTTAATGGACCGACTGGTCAGTGCCTTAAATAAAGCTCAAAATGAGCCATTGCGGACTAGAATTGCAGCAGATCAGAGTTGACTAAAAAGGCGGTGTTTACCTATCAATCAATCAAAAGATCAATATGACCCAGTCATTACTCCTTTACAACAGGTGGTACACTCACTTTCCCAGGGCGAAGCATTCCAGTGTGATGTTCTGGCCGACCAAGGCGTTTGTGTCAGGGAACATGACATTGATGTCGGCTCGGTACTTCCGTGGAAAACCTGGTGGGAGGCAGCATTTGGGAGGCTGAGAACAAGTGAGTCACCTATTTGACAAATCCTCCTTTTGGCTCCACATTAGACACGGCCAATTGAAGCCTATGGTGACATCCTCCTGCTATGAGTACAGCCAAATGTCACAACAGGCTCAAGGGGAGGTTGCTTTATAAACAATTACAAGGAGCTATGACATAAAGGTGATGTACTGTATCATGAACACAAATATCTCACACACATGGACACAGACAGACACACACAGACAATAATAAGAATCTACAGCACACATCTGAAAATCGGGATTCAGCTTAATACCCCATATGGAGATCTTATCAAGATAACAGCCCATGCTGTGGCCTCACCCACGACCAAGAAGCAAACTGAGGCATCAGTTGATGTCACTGATGAATGACATCAATCAATTTCAGTATGGCCACGG
Source organism: Sardina pilchardus (assembly GCF_963854185.1). Classification (NCBI taxonomy): domain Eukaryota; kingdom Metazoa; phylum Chordata; class Actinopteri; order Clupeiformes; family Clupeidae; genus Sardina; species Sardina pilchardus. The sequence continues at coordinate 7,144,735 of NC_085003.1, read as the reverse complement.
GGGCAAGCCACACACATAGACAATAACAAACATACACATATACTGTACACAATCAAATTGCAAGCAAACAAGAAAGATCACCCACACACCCACCACAATTACCCACCTACACTCACACACAGACAGACACAGACACACACACACACACACACACACACACACACACACACACACACACACACACAGACACACACACTGAACAGTATTTACTGCACTGCCCGGCCCGGTAGTCCAGCCTTCAGATTGAATAAGGAGAGCTGTAAATATGGGCCAAGCCAGTGCCGGGAGCCTGCACCGTTCTCTAGTAATGCAGTCATAATAAAGCCCATGCTTCAGAGAGCACTGACCGCCCCTCAGCCCTGTGTGCTGGCTGGCTGAATGGCTGGCTGGCTGGCTGCTATACCTTAAGACCCCCGCTTGAACATCTCACTAGCCAGAAAACACACAGAGTCCATATACCCCTATGTGTCCACGCGCCTCGAGCATGCACTGCAGCTGCTATCACATGCTACTGTATGTGTCTAACTTACTGTAAGCAAATCGACCGGCAAGTCTACATCCTAAGGAGCTACAGTGCACTGTACTGACGCCCCATGGCCGACTCCGGATCCTGCCTCTGCCTCGTATTAAAAGAGCACAGGAGCGTGGCGTGGGTTTATGTCTACAAGTGCTCCTCCAGTGCACTCCTGTTTCTGCTGTGCCTTTGTTCTTATGTGTGGGAATGGGTCTGGTTTTGGTTGCACAAGTGCTACACTGAAAGCTGGAAATGATGACAATGAATCATTTATGTGAAATGTAGCTAGACCGCATGCCTATTTTTAATATTGTGTCATGTTACGGTAACGCTGCCGGTCACTCATGCCCATAAACCATAGATTTACAATAGCAACACTTGTGGTCAAGCAATGTCAGCACATTTAAACGCTAGTGATAAATAACATTAAGTCTAAACTACAGTATTTAGAGTGGAATGGTATTCCGGCAAATTTCAAATATCTCTCTCCATGTCACCCAACCCTACGCCAATTGGTTAAAGGGTTAGGCCCAATAGTTTCAAAAGGAATCTGAGACCAATGTCTGTTAAGAGGCGCCGAATGGATCCTCAATAAAGCATAGCCAGACTCTATTCACAAAGCGACTTTCTGGTGTGGGTATACTGGGCTATTGTGAAATAGGATGTTTGTGTATAAACAGAGAAGGAAAGGACCGGAACACAAACAAAGAATAATTGATGGACTTTCTGAAACCCCCAGGGAAACGGTGAACAGCTGCCTTCAAGTGTTTCCAACCACACACCAACTCCACAGTAAATAAATAAATAAGTCAACAAAAGACTTTCTAAAGACTCCGCTCTGGAGGTTGAAAAATAGACCCAGTATTCATGCCCCTACTTGTTGTTTTGATCCATTTTTTCCCTAGTTTGGCACAACTGCTTCAGTTCCTGGGACAGATAATTTGTCTTAACCCTTGACAGGAAATACATAAAAACTTGGCAAAAACAGTCATGACATCATACTTACCCTGGATTTTGCCCTAGATAATAATAATATTGATAATAACTACTCTTCACAAATTCTATGCTGGTTCTATAAAAGGGAAAAGTCAAGGGCTTGTTTGTGTCTCATCTTGCTTGTGTCTCACTTCATGAGGACTAACATTAGCTACTAACTTCAGCAAGACCTTCTATTCTCCCACAGCCTCTGACCTTTACTCCTGTGAGAGTTCACTGTATTACAAACAATCTTGATAAGAAAAAAATCTCATAGTAGCAGTAGAGGACAAAATACTAACGTTCAGACAGAGGCACCAGGGGGATGAACTTGCTGAACACACTCTTGGCGATCGAGCGGCTGGACACGAAGCAGGAGTAGTTGCCGCTGTCGGCCGCCACCACTTTGGAGATGTAGAGGTTCCCGGTGGTCTGCGAGACAAACTGCCGGTCAGTGGGCGGGATGAAGATGGGAAACTCGTTGAGCATCCAGCGGTAGGACAGGTCATCTGAAAGGGACAGAACAGGGCCAGAAAGAGTTTCAGGCCGAGTAGGACAACGCCCCGACGACACGCTGTGAGCTGCTCTTTTCTAACTCAATTCAACTCGTTCTATCACAATGATTCAGTCTATGTCTTGAAATCTTAATAACACAGATAATGAACCATACAGTCTGCATGGCTCCGCTGAGATAATACGGGGTATTTATAGAAACCTCATTACTGAGAGACAGAGGGATTTGCCTTAGTGTTGTGTTTGCCCTCTACATCATCTGCCTACAGCATCTCTCCGCTGCTCTTTTCCTGGGTTCAATCTCTCCGCTGCTTCCAGGGGAAAAAAACAACCACCCTTAAGCACACAGTGCATATTGCACGGGTCTATTTTCAACAGCAGAGCCAGGCGGGAACACAAGAGCACTCCTTGCAGGCTCTGCGTTGCTTTGTAAGCTGATGATGCTTGAGGTGCCCCCAGAGTGCAGCGCTGGAGCTGCCCGGCTACTCCAGCAGTCCGCTGCAGCAACCCGAGCTGGGGAGCACCACTTTTCTTTGCTTTCTTTTCGTACCGACAGTACTCGTGACCTCCACAAACAGAGACCTGTATGTGAATTTCTCCCTTTAAAACGACCGGTGCTACTGATCTGGGATCAGAGTCGTGACGGCTCCAGCTTTTGCACATTAGAATTGGATGCTTTTTAACTCGCACCCGAAGAAGCAAAGAGATCTTTTGGAGTTTGAGCGCGCCTCTCCCTGCAACTTGTGATGGCTCCGGCCTCACCTGGGTAGTGCGGAGGTGGATCGCACAGCAGCACGGCTCCCTGGCCCTCCTTCACGTGGACGGCCTCGCGCTCCTCCGTGGAAAACAAGTCCAAGACTGCAGCGCAAGGAAAGAAGCGGAAGAAAGGGAGGGAGAGAAAGAGCGGAGGAGGGAGAGAAAAGACGGAAGAGAGTGAGACAGGACAAAGGGGGGTAGAGAAGACTGCTCCAATTAACAAACTCAACCACTCTGCCTTCATGCCCCTGACTGTATTTGACTACAGGCGATGCCTTGAATGCCTTAATGTCCTTGGATAAAAAATAATGGCTTTAGTCATATAGCCCACTGACTGGGAAGCTGCAGCATCATCACTCTAAAAAGAAAGCTCTTAGTTCAGCAAAACCAATATCCCGTACAGCAAGGGCCTGACATTTTAAAAATGCATTTCCATTAAGAGGCAAGGGTAAGGGCATTCAAGTCTCAAATGAGAGTTTGCGTAATGCCGGCCGGAGAAAAAAATGCATCACCGTGGCGGACGCACAAAGAGCCGTGACCACGATGCGTCATTATATAACGCACCCCCCCTCCCCCGGTCAACGGCCCCGTCACGGTCACTTACAGCCGAACTGGACGGAGGCTTTCATGCTGACCACTGTGCCGTAGTCGTTGGTGGCCTCGCAGGTGTAGTTGCCGACGTGCTTGCTCTTGTCAGGGTTGTCGATGACCAGGTTGCCTCCCTCGAGCCGGTAGTGGTTGTTGGCTGACTTCTTGAAGTCGATCTCCACCTTCTCAAACCTCCACCTGGAAACGTGAGATTAAATTTCAAATCCCCCCCGGGTGGCTGAGTCGTGGAATTAAAAGCCCCAGAGACCGATAAATCTCATTAGTGATTTATGATTGCCTTTCGTAAAGAGGTTATCCCATTATCTTATCTGCACATTAGCTGACATCCGCTACTTAAAGGAATATGGCCTGAGCCAGGCTTAGCGGTGCAGGATACAGCAACAGCAAGCTACACTAGAGCACTAGTGGGGGTAATAGACCTGGTGCATTCTGCTAACGGTTTCTGTTTTGAGTTGTACAGTACGTCATGTCTTTCAGCGCACACACACAGGCACATACTGTAGCCAGCACGGACATATTCAGGCACGCATACTCTCACATCCGACGGGGGTGGAGGAAGGGTGGTTATGAGTCTACCGTGCCCCGACCCTGTTGGGGCGACCTTGAGAAAGAACCGGAAAATGACTGCAGTCCAGCAAACGAGCGGGTCACGCAGCACGACTGACCCCTGACCTGCCGGAGCCGCGGAGCCGGTCGAGAGGGAAGCGGAGGTGTTACACGGACGGGTGCAGGTGCAGAGGGGCGAGGTGGATTAATCAGACTGAGAGGGAAACCCCCCGGAGGATTTGGGGAGGTGGGAGAGGTCAGCGCATGAGATTGATGGGCGGCAGAGAAAGGGTCAGTGCTGAGAGCAACGGAGATGGAGACTCTGTGATCTAGGATGTGGAGCCAGCTGATGTAGCAATGACTGTGGGTAAACACAGAGAGAGAGAGACAGAGAGAGAGAGAGAGAGAGAGAGAGAGAGAGAGAGAGAGAGCGAGAGAGAGAGAAGGAGGGGGAGAGAGTGAGAGGGAGGGAAGGAGGGGGGAGAGATAGAATGAGAGAAAAAGAGAAAAAAAAGAGAGAGCACGGGAAGGGAAGAGTCGATACAGCCCAAAAAAAAACAAGAACATGCGTGTGCTCTCTGACAAAGAAGTGGTCGGCTAGGTACCAAGCCAAAAGGGCAATGTGCACTTTGAGGGCCTTTAAAGGGCAAACAGGAATTGCAGAGATGGGGCGTCCACAATGAGAGAGGATGAGAGGAGATGCTGAGAGTGCTGATGACGATGCAGAGGGGAGAGCAGCAGCAGGTTAGGCCCGGGGTGGTGTTATGTAAGCAGCAGGCGCTGGTGCTGGAGGGGGTCTGGGCGCTGCAGAGGTGAAGGGACTTAACGCACAGGAGCTGGAGGTTCTACACCACCGCCAGCCAGCGCTGATGAGAGTGACGGACGTGACATTCACTCAAACGGACTGTTCCTGGCCCGGGGCTCCGGGATAACAACTCCCACACCCACCACCAGCACCACCACCCACCATCCTACCCCATCCATCCCAACCCCATCCTATCCCACCCACCCGGGAGCAACTTGGCTATTTTAAGCACCCTAATCATCCCTGCAACAGTGCGCAACGCATGCCTGCGCAGACAGCATCTACATATGCACGTGTGTGTGTGTGTGTGTGTGTGTGTGTGTAAGGGAGGGGGAGTCAGTGGCACTGAGTGGCCAAGGCTACTCTGCCGGTGCAGAGGCCAGGGAGCCAGTGGAGTGTGCAGTAGATCACCTGTATGTGGCGGGGGGGTCGGCCCGCACTCGGCAGCTCAGGGTGATCTTGGCCTCGGGCGACTCCTCCGGGTAGATGGTGTCGGCGGGCTGCTCCTCGAACACGGGCCCGTAACCCGCAGAATCATCTGGAACCAGAGAGAGAGGGAGAGGGAGAGAAAGATAGATAGATAGAGAGACAGAGAGAGAGAGTTGTTATGTCTTCCCTTTACATGTACCAATTGCTTTGGCCGATGCAAGTTTTCATTTGTCATGCCAATAAAGCAACTTTTGAATTGAATTTGAATTTGAGAGAGAGAGAGAGAGAGAGAGAGACAGAGAGAGAGGGAGGACAACTGAATGACAACACTGCCGATACGTCTCCCACACTCAACAACACTACTGTCGGCGAATGCCTCCGTTCGCTGGCTCATTCTGTTCCCAGGCCGGGGTGACGCAATAAGCGGGTCCTGTCGCACCAGATAGCGGTGAGAGGCATGAGTAATGCTTTTCCCCGCGTGAAAACAGATACGCCACAACGGGACAGAGAGGCACCACTGAATGCCCCGTCATCCTCTGTCACCCTGACAGCCAAATCCGGGCGGCTGCGATGACTGGAACAATTAGAAATTGTTGCTCGGCGGGGATTTGGATAGGCTTTGCGTATCTGGATGTCTGCTGAAAAACCAGACACAGTTCATCTTTTCACCACCAAGTTCCACTCAAATGTTGTGAAATGAATGTAAGGGCAGAGAGAAAGAGAGAGAGAGAGAAAGAGAGAGAGAGAGAGGGAGAGAGAAAAAGACAGAGAAAGAGAGATAGAGATCCCTCTTCCCATACAAAGCACTCCGCTGCTGTCTAAATTGCAGGCTTCATTCACCAGTCTGAATGCTGCTGCTGCGCGCTACGCTAATTCACTCCTCTCAGTCTGCCACACAATGCCACGAGAAGCCCACGCCACAACGTCAGGCCTGCATGAATAAGACATAAACACAATATGAGTCGATGAATAACCAATGAGGCAAAATGTGCCTCTTAAAACTAGTGGAGTGTTCTCTTCAATTGAATATGTGCACGTGTGTGTGTGTGTGTGTGTGTGTGTGTGTGTGTGTGTGTGTGTGTGTGTGTGTGTGTGTGTGTGTGTGTGTGTGTGTGTGTGTGTGTGTGTGTGTGCGTGTGTGTGTGAGTGTGTGCGTGCATGAAAGAGAAAAGAACAGCTGACACTTTTACAGTATTCCACATGGCTTTCTCCTGCTCTTCATGTCTGTGTGTGAAGACGAAGCCCATTCTACTGAGAGATCACGTGCACTCTTTCCCTCGTCACTTTGACAACTTCCACAGCCTTTAGAAACTCCAGTCAAAGGCACCAGAACAGGGCCTAATATCCTGGGACTAAAGCACACTATGAAACCCGGTGACAAAGAACCTTTACAGCCCACTCCCTGCAAAACATCTGCAACAGCATGACAGAGGAGAGCACGCCTTCCATAGTGGAGGATAATGCGATTCAAAGGTGACTTGTCCTGTGTCATTTGTTTACGCAGCATCCGTGGTTACGGGACACATTTTAATTGGGAATAGACTACAGGAAGGGCAGCCAGGGCTGCAGAGCAGAGCAGCGCGCCTGTGCAGCAATCTAGCGCCTGACAGTGAAGTAATTATTAGTTCCATTATTCCACAAACGCAGTATTGGATGTGACAGATGGCAGAGGGTATGCTGTTCCACTGGGCACAGGCCCACTGCCTGGAGAAAGCTTCTGCTCTCCCTAGCCCTCTCCCTCTCTCTTCCTCTCTCTCTCCCTAGCCCTCTCTTCTCTCTCTCCCTAGCCCTCTCCCTCTCTCTTCCTCTCTCCTTCCCTAGCCCTCTCTCTTCCTCTCCCTATCTCTTCCTCTCTTCCTCTCCCTAGCCCTCTCTTCTCTCTCTCCCTAGCCCTCTCCCTCTCTCTTCCTCTCTTCCACTCTCTCTCCCTAGCCCTCTCTTCTCTCTTCTTTCTCTCCCTCTCTCTCCCTCTCTCTCTTCCTCTCTCTCTTCCTCTCTCTCTCCCTAAGCCTCTCCCTCTCTCTTCTCTCTTCCTCTTTCTCCTTAGCCCTCTCCCTCTCTTCCTCTCTCTCCTTAGCCCTCTCCCTCTCCCTTCCTCTCTCTTCTCTCTCGCCCTGCCTTTCTCTTCTCTCGCCCCCTCCCTCTGCCTCTCTTTTCTCTCCATCTCTCTCTCCTCTCTCTCCCTCCATATCTCCATCTGCCTCTCTTCTCTTTCCCTCTCTCTTTCCTTTCCTCTCTCTTCTCTCTCTCTCCCTCTGCCCTTCTCTCTCTCCCTCCCTCTTTTCTCTCACTCTGTTGCACTCCCTTTCTCACCACCCTCTGTAATTCTCTCCCTCTTGCTTTCTCTTTCCATCTCTCTCCATCTCTGTCTGTTATCCTCACTGACCTCTCTAGCCATGTGTGTGTGTGTGTGTGTGTGTTCATGTGTGTGTATCCACAAATCTGTGTGTGATCATTTGCATTCGTGTGTATCTGTGACATGGTCTGGCTGCTCTTTCTGTGTCACTTGTGAACGGGGGCTGCGGCGATTCGAGTGAATAATCTTGCTCACGGTGGCTGATCAACTAATCGAATGAGCAAGCACAAACCCCGGGCCTCTCAGCCATGCCCGGAAAAGAAGAGCTCCAACCTCCTGACCGCTTCTGCTGAGAAACAAAACAAAACAGGAACCCCGTCGTCCAGCATTGTAATATATGGACCAAAATAAGAAGAAGGTAAAAAAAAGTGCGAAACTCATCTGAATTTTAAATGGAGATAGGAAAGCTCATATTTCAGGGATCAGCTCTGGCTATTCATTCCCTGGCGCAGGCCCCTCTGATAACACATCAATTATTCATGCGCTGGGATTTTTTTAGAGGTGGCACTCCGGGAGCCCAGGCTCTGTATTATGTACCTACAGTACCTATTAACCATCCGCGCGGGCGTGGTTCTTAATGATGTCCTCTCTCTCAGGCAACCGACCCACAAACCTCCCGCCGACACCAAACAGACGTTTATCCTCTTTACCACAGCAAAGAGCGAACGCCACCACCAACATTCTCCAGGGGGGAGAGACCGAGTCTTCATTCAACACTAGGCTAACCTCAGTTTCAAATGTAGCGCTTTTATGTAGTACTGCTGCTTAAACCTCACACGGCTAACCTAAGGCCACCCAGTTTCATGTGTCCACAAATGGGTTTCAGTAAAGAGCATAAAACTAAGGACATATCGGGCTATTTTTCAGGAGTCTTACACTAAGAACGTAAAGCTGAAATATCCATATCTAGTCCTCTTGGCTCATGAATGTCTGCCCTTTTTCTTACAGACAGTGCTTAAGGGCTGTAGGCAAGACTGCATGACCGTGACTCTGCATATATGCTGTGATTGTGTGAGAGAGTGTGTGTGTGTGTCTGTGTCTGTGTGTGTGTGTGTGTGTGTGTGTGTGTGTGTGTGTGTGTGCGTGTGTGTGTGTGTGTGTGTGTGTGTGCTGTGCGCAGGTGACTGGGTGGCTGAGGGTGAGGATCAGGATGAGGACGAAGGAGAGGGTGAGGGAGTGCGCCATCTGTGAGCTGCGGGCCCGTGTGTGCTGCGTGTGCCGCGTCCGCTGGGCGCTACCACGCACAATCTGCTTTGGAAGTGAATTTGGATGCTCTTTGGCACCTCCGCGGGCACACACCCAAACTAGCAAACATACAGTACACCAGCCTGTCACACACACACACGCACACACACACACACACACACACACACACACACACATAAACAAACACCACACACACGAACGCACACACACACACACACACACAAACGCACACACACAAACGCACACACACACACACACACACACACACACACACACACACACACACACACACACACACACACACACACACACACACACTCACACACACACACATAAACAAACACCACACGCAGGTGTCAGGTAACAGCAGAATACTCTGAATAATCCCTGTCAACAAGACTGGAGAAATGAAATAGAGCCGCATAAAATCCATACACATATTTTGGAATGCACTCAGTGTAAGCCATCTCGGGACGGCGTCTCGGGATTCAATCGGAGTGCGGCGCTCTTCCAGAACTCCCTGTCGTCTCCCGCGCGCCGCTCCGCCCCGTCGCAATCGGAACACACACAACTGGCGAGGGAATAACTCAGCTGTGAGGAGCGCGACCCCTGTCCAGGAGTAAGCGTGTCAGGGCTAATTAGCGACAGCTCCTCCAGCACAGACCAGCCGCCCAAACAGTGACTTCCAGTTTCCGACGCCTGGCTGGAATATTAATGCGCTGACGGGAGCAACTGTCTTTTTTTTCTTCTGAAGCTAATTAATGATGAAGATGATCTCATAGAGCTGTCTGGGGCAGACGACACTGACAACAAATCGGCACACCCCGATACACACACAACTGGCACTCAGCCAAGACCGTTTCCCCCCTACAATCTCGGGCAGCAGCGCTTCATAGTTTAACCTTGGTGGGTTCATTTTCAAGGAGAGAGACAATTAAAGCGATGGGCTGCTCGTGTGTTATCACACTGCGCGCCTCTCCATCAATCATGTGCCTGCACAATCCCATCGACGGCAGCCCCTACAGTAGCGCCGTGGCTAATAACCATCGTTAAGTGCACAACTCAGGAAGGGCAGCCATTGCAATATTATGACCCCCTCCTAAAAAGGTCAGTGTGATTTATATAACACAGGCAGCTCCAAAGTGAGCACCAACACATGACATATTGTTTTAGACGCAGATACCCTGCAGTACTGTAGTTCATTTACACAACTGCTGGGAGAGCTGAAACGGAGACCCCCACCCCCCACCCCAAACACACACACATACACACACAAAAAAACCCTACCCTGCACACATACACACACATACAGAAATACACACACCCAGACACATGCACTGCCCCCCACCCCCTGGACCCCATCTCATGCCCCGTGTGTCCTTTGGAACACATGATGCGGGTGCACGCGTGCTGCACTCAGAGGGGGGGGGGGGCCTAAGTCTCTCTGACAGGCAGATAGCGCTGCGCTTACGGAGGCCCGGAGCCTCTCGCCGGGGCCAGCAGCGCTCGCGCTCCCCTCCTCTCCTCTCCGCTCCTCTCCACCACGCCACGCCACGCCACGGGCGCTGACATACTTCCATTGTTTATGCTCACTGCCGACTGGAGCCAAGGAGCTGCGCTTACTTACTCACTTCACAAGGCCGAGATGAAGATTCATGCAAGAGACGGCTAAATTGAATAAGACTAATGACTCTGGATAGCTGCGTGCTTTGGGGATGGGGATGGGGGCGGGGGGGGTGAAGGGGTGAGGGGGGGGGTGGATGTTACAGAATAAGTGAAGTGCCACGCTCTGAAGTCTGTGAAGTAATGAATGGTCAAGTGCACATTCGAGATCGCACTGATCAAAGGCTGTGGAGAGAGCCTCGTGTGTGGATGTAAATATGTCTCCTTGTGGTGCCTTTGAAGTTAAATGAAGGCTGTGTGTGTGTGGAGGGGGGGTATATTTTGACTCACAAAAGACACCAGACTTCTGAACCCATGTCTAGCCAATCCTCAGATGAAATGAAAGCAGAGCTGAATATTAGATACAAATGGTCAGCCCCCCCCCCCCCCCACACACACACACACTTCTTGCTTTACAACCTCACCAAGGTCCTCGGAGAGGCTAGATTGCTCGCCACAGTTGAATCTCTGTTTGTTTGCCCATCATTCATCGGCTGTTTACAAGCGCAACGCTACTTCCTGGCCCTGCTTAGATTGTCATGTCCTTGAAGCTGGCATTAATCATGAATGACTCTCATTTGCCTGAGGGCGGCCATGAATATGGAGTCGTCCACTGCAGGTACTCACAGACAACCCCCCCTGACCCACAGCCCCCCTCCATTAAACTGGTTTGTCTGACTGCATTTCTACTCTGAGTGATGAACATTAAAATTTAAAGAGAACACAAGCACTAGCTACACTTGCAGTAGATGTTGACGATTAGCAGTCATGCATTTTGCATGCATATTTTTGGAGTGGCTGACCATTTTGGATTTTGTGTAAAGTGTAATAAACACCAGTGAGAGCTTATGCGTGTGCTTGAGCTAAGAGCTTCTGTCACATACCTAACATTGTGGATATTACTGGTCAAGTCAAATGCATAAACTGTATCCATAAACTGTATCTACGAACATTATCAATAGTTATACAGTTTACAATTCATCATATTTTTTATTATATAGTTAGTTTTATAATGAATTACTGTACTTACCACCAAAGATGTCTGGCACCTCACTATAGAGAGATGAAACTGCAAAGAAAACAGATTTCATTAGTCACATTTTATCAAAATGAATCAAACATAAAGTGACTTTTTGTGCACTAGTTAGCATGTTAATAATTCAATGTTAATTAAGTTAGTATAGTTAGTATCAAAGTAACAATTATGGTGTTAAGTTAGCCTGTTTCAAAATAACAGTAATGTATCATTCTGTGTTGGACATTACTAAAGGCATAGTCTGACATTTTCATACATTAATAATGATGACAGCCAGATGATTGATTTCTCTCCATATCGCCTGCAATATGAGGGGCTGAAGTAGATGTTCCCTGCCTCTATTGTAAAACATACCCACTATAAAAAAGAGGCTAAAGTCCATAAAGTATAAAATAAGGAAGCAGTCCGTAAATAAGTAAATGCGGTGTTTTTTTCTTCCTCAGCATTTGACTGGTCGGACACTTCCACTGCATTGTTTCCCATCAACACAGATGCCAGAGTGAAAGGTCTACCCTCAAGCAATGACCCATTTATATACATACTGTACACTATACTGTATGGAGACCACTCCACTTTCACACTGACTAGTAGGCCTACGCATATTACTATACAAACAGCTTTCCCTTCTATCCACAAATCAAGCTTCTAATGTTATGACCTCTGAACAGAAGTCATCAGTTCAAAATCTGAATAGACATTGTGCCTCGTACAGAGTTTTCCCTTGAATGGGCAAGGGCACTTTAATCTATGGGAGATAGCGGTAATACGCCTGCATTTCTATCGGCTTGGACAGATCCCTTTCAGAGATGTCCTTTATCTCCCTCTCCTTTAGTTTGTCGTCGTCCTCCTCCTCTGGCTCCCTTCCAGTGAGTGGATGCTCTCTCCGGGAAAGGATATGAAATTGGCTTTGATAATCGGGGGGCGCATTGGCTGCTTTATAGACTAACAGCGAGACACAGAGCGAGAGAAAAGAGAGTTATTCCAATCTTGATGCAATTAAGTCTGACTCCAGACACCCGTGCCCAACCGCTGCGATAAGAGAGAGAGAGAGAGGGAAGGAGACGCGGAAGGGGACGGGGACGGGGACGGCTGAGTCATACTCACAGGAGGAGGCGAGCGTCAGGGTGAACGCGGGCAGGAGCAGGGCGAGGAGCTGCATGCTGGTCTCTCATGAACCTCCAGGAGACGTGGACAGAACGGGAGTCAGAGCCACATGGGCAGGTGGGGCTGCTGTCCCTGGGAGGAGAGGAGGAGAGGAGGAGAGGAGGAGAGGAAAGAGGAGAAACTCGGTCAGTCGCCCGGCGTTGGTCTAATATGGGCTCGGCGTGGAAGGATGTGGTGAGACTGGGGGGGGGGGGGGACAATGCGGGACAGACAGAGTGGTTCAGTTCATAATAACATGCCTCAACAGAGTGGTCATCATGTGCGAGACCACCAGCACAAAACAGGATGTCTGCTTTCAATCAGCTTTTGTGACCTGAACAATCTGCCCTCTTTAATGCATTAACTCTGCTCAACTCATTAACGGTATCCTGAGAGTAGCAAATATCATGTTATATTATTATTATATATTATTATATTGTATATTAGACATATATTAGCAAATATTCTAAATATATTTAGACTATTGCCTTTAGTGTGCTTAGGCAATCTATCATGTGTTGATTCAACTCTGAATATGTTCACTCAACACAACCATAGACGTAGATTTGATTTGTTAAACTCTGTCTTACAATCCCAAAAGTGTCAGCATTACTATTAGTGGGATGTGTAATAAATGTTATGCAGACAAAATGGAGAGGGAGGAACCTTGCCAAAGTAGCTCACATTTGTGTCTGCTACTCTAGTCTGACATGTCATCCTTACATCAAGCCCTAGGCATCACAGTGGCAGGGGAAATCTCCTATGCTGGCGTGGAGTGACTGACAAGCCATCATGTCCACTGGGTGAGGTGCAAGAAACAATACACGGCCCAGAAGACCAACCAGACTGGGAGCCACATCAGCAGCCTGCTGAAGGACGAACCCGATGTGACAAGGAACAGCTGTCTCATAAGAGACTTGGACGTAGCCCTAGTCCACATCGGTGACAAAGCACTGGCCACCTGCTGTGGCCACAAATGACTGGTGGCTGCTGGGCCCATTCAGGCAGAGACACGGGCACAGGAGACAGATGCAGCATGTGCACAGAGACTGGGCTGGACTGGTGGTGTGAAAGGATGAGGTGAATAATACTGCAAAAGGGTTTCTTTCCCGTGTTAGAAGGCTAGTTATTCTTAACTCTTAATTCTTCACAGATTAGGAAAAGATTAAGCTGTGCTTTAAAATGGCTCTGGTGAAAAAGCTGACTATGATGATCCCAAAATATCTAATTTCATTCATTTATGACACTGAAAATGTTACACTCACCCATTATGAAATACATCATTATAACAGGAGATGAGATACCACTTAGGAGAGAGATGAGCTCAACATACTCAAAGAGCGACCATATAATGTGTTGTAACACAACATTTGAACTCCAGTCAAGTTGATTTAATGCTTGATGTTTCAGGACCATATGGGCACAGCCATTCAGAAGCAATATGCATCTGCTCACAGCTGTTGATGGAACTGACACACAAACACACATAAACATGGATGCATGCCTGGCACATATTGACATACACCAACCCAGCAACACACCTACACACACACACACACACACACACACACACACACACACACACACACACACACACACACACACACACACACACACACACACACACACACACACACACACACACACACACACACACACACACACACACACAAATATATACATGCACGTCTGCACTCATGAGCCCCAAACACACACAGACATACACACACACACAAATAGAACTAAATATATAAATAAATGCAACTTTTTAAAAAGCTTTGCCCAGCGTGAAGCACACAACCCTGCTTAATGTCTGCTGGCGAACAACAAGGAACACAGAGGGGTTTTCATCCACACGCTCATGGTATCCTAGCAACACTTTTCAAAAGAAGCAGTTGTGTGTTGTCAAGCTCTTTTGTGATTGTGGAGTAGGAAAAAAAAAAAGCTAAATAGATACAATTTTCTGTCTGGAAGGGCATTGTTGAGGGACACCATGGACAACAGGGAGTTGTGGTCACCAGACCAACAATTCCATCACTGGTGGTAAAAATCCTGCCTTACGGCCTACTGTAACGTGTTCACTTGTAAACATACATATGGATAGAGGGCTTTCTAGTCTATAAATGGCCTCAAATGGAACGTTTTAAAATTCTAAAATGGCTTTGGGATGAGCGCTGAAAAGCATATTCATTCAGAGCTTCTTAGGGGGATTTAGGATCCAAATATGCATGGCGAAGCCGGGAATAAAATGGCTATTATATTCTGATAATGGTCGGGCCGGAACAAGCAGACAGCAAACAGACCCAATGTCCCTGTAACAATGCAATATTTACTCTCCTGCTCTGCTTTGGTGTCTATTCATCAGTCGCCACAGCATGACTACCATTAAAATATGGCAGAAACAAAATATTTCCCATCAGTCTCCTTCTCACGTCCTATACAGCTTTTATGTGTTTCACGCTCAGCTACCTCTCTATTTCTCCCTTCCACAACCCACCAAGTTTAACTGACCCCTTTTCCCCCTTTATGATCAAACCCCAAAACTACCCCCTGCAGCCCCTGCCCCCCAACACACACACACACACACACACACACACACACACACACACACACACACACACACACACACACACACACACAGCCACCCCCCTTCAGGCTTTAGCCCCACATAATGGGAGCTGCATTTGTATGAGCTTGTCATCTCACATCAACATTCACTGACAAATATGGGGGGTATCCACAGACGAGGTGCAGGGGGGTGGACCTGGTCCAGGAGTCCCAATCCAGCCCCTACCCCCTCCCCTCCCCACCCCTCCCATTCCCTTGGCACTGCTTATCTAAGAGTGAGTCAAGCTAATCCTGGGGGAGTAGCCAGGGAAAAAAGGAGTTCCTTTCGATCGCTCTTAATCATGGAAGGGACTGCACGGATTGAGTAACTCAGCATGCGCCTCAGTATGTGGGATGTTGTCAGGGTTTGGGAGGAGGGGGGGAGAGAGAGAGAGAGAGAGAGAGAGAGAGTGTGAGAGAGAGACAGAAAGAGAGAGCAAGAGAGAGAGAAAGAGAGAGAGAGAGAAAAAGAGAGAAAGAGAAGGAGAGAAAATCAAAACACACGGTTGTTTACACAGTAATCCTGTAGAACACGAGCAAGCTCTAGTGAATCATGTCTTTGGTGGAAGTTTAATTTTCGATGAGTGGGGGCCTGAGCCTTCGTGCCTTCTGGCTGGGGAATGTGAGCCAAAACACATCCGCATGGGTAGCGCCAAAATGTCAACACAACCAGTGGCTGACAAAACAAACATGTGGGCAAATACATCCATACAGAAATAACTAGTGTAAACAAACTTACAGTGACATAATGGACCAAATCTTGGCATCATATTACGGTAGTGATGGGTGAGTGAATGGGCTGATCTGCTATGGATTTGACAACTTGACTCTGTGGAACAATCCATCTTCATATCATTGTTGCTAGTGAAGCTCTGTTAAGTGAGAGGCAGGTATCCGTGCAAGACTATAACAAGGGATGCTATAGGATGCTTCCAACGTTTATTTTCTGTAAACACAAGCGCTAGCATGCTTTCTTGTGTTTCCTAAAATATAATTAGCCATCTTCATGTCAGGAAAGGGATGCACTTCCCTGTAGACTGCCTAACTGAATCTATTAGACTGAAGCCACAGACCTCAGCTATTGAGCTCAATTAAGACCGAGTTCAAGCTGTGCCGAGACCCAACAAACAGTCTTATGGATTATGCATGGACCCTCCTTTAACTTGAAATGAAATAAAAAATCTTTTTGATTAAGCCAAATTATATGAAATATTGATATATATGGTTGGCCCAGACAGATAATAATCACTCCAAAATTCAACGGGCAAAATTTCAATTAAAGCAAGACCGATAAAAAAAAAAAATGCTTTTCTTATTTACATCACTGTTGTGATTCCCAAAATAAATACTGTACTAAGATTAAGTCCAGCATTCCCAAATATAACGTCATGGAGAGTGGCCGACAACAAGCACCCATTGTGAGCGACTTGGCTTGGGCTGGATCACGTCACCAACTGTACTGGGAAGAAGAAGGCACAGAGCCTAGCGTGCTGATGTAATTCTCTTGCCAGACAGACAAGTCACGCTCCAATCTCAGAGCAAAGACCTGCGCTACTGGTCACTCCCATGTAATCCATTCACACTGACCCTATGGCCAACACAATGGAGAGGGGGTCAGTGGGGTCGTGACCTGGGGCCCCTCCACACATATACACGCCACTGTCCCATACATACATCATGCAGGTGCATGCTTCATAGAGTCCATGGATATATTCTATCATAACTTAATTACCTGCCAAGCTTGTTGAGAGTATAGCTTATAACCTTGTCGCTACGGGCTGAGTTATATTTTGCAGTCGAGTCGGAATAATGTTCTTACGATTTCTCAGTGGGACACTAACACAAGCAGTAATGTGACTGAACACATTTTTCAGAGTTTTTTTTTTCTGGAGAAATGTACCAGATCTGATATGTGCGTAAATCTCATGGACTAGCACATACACTATCATAATCACATGCTCATGGACAAGGGTAAGGCTAGCAATGGTCCTTAGATACAACCTACAGTAGTTCATCATACTTCTCTAACAGAGCATCCAATCTTTTGACCCACGGGAAATCTCTCGTCATTTCTGCACACTTCCCAGTTCCCTATGAGCACATACACATGAAGCCTTGTTGGTTCATTTCATACGTGAATACACCATGGCGAGACAACACAACAGTATTCATCTGCTAAGATTCACAGCCCAACGTGACCTTAATATACCTGACAAGTTGACCTTTCTTTCCATAGGTCTCCGGCTGTGAGACACTGATAGTGACGCTCTACACTAAAGACACTGTAAATCTCTTTTTCAATAAGGACATGGGAGTAATGATGATGTCAGGGGTCAGATATCCCCCATATAAACCACCAGTGTGCGCTGCACCGGTAAGATAACCGCTAATGTAGTCTATAGCATACATGCTGTGGAGGACGGGAGAAAAAAACTGGAGTAAAATCTCAGCCTCAGTCCCATTAGTGCAACTTGGCTCAACTTCAGCTGTTCTACATCTTACAACTTCTGGTCCCAAGAGTGGAAAGTTCCTTTGCTGTCCACACTCGTACAGCTGAGGAGTTTTATGATAACTCCAAAATGCAGCAACATTGCCCTGCTTTATCTTTGGAGCCAAGCTCTAAATTAAAGCCAAGCTGCACAGATTCGCATGAATAAGATTAAACCAATTCTGGCTTTAACATTACCAAAATATTTTATCACATTATTGGATTTAAGTAAATCCGACATTAGGGCACAGATTAATTTAAACCAGAACACTTAAGCGTGATCATGAATTAGGCAAGAGAGATCGCATTTAATTTGCTTATGGCTGTGTGGACAGTGTAATGTTCTGTTGCCGACTGCTGGCTCTGGACACATAAACAGCTTACAGTTATGACCATACTTATGCAGTGAGATAAAGGAATAGGGTTGGCAATTTAGACACCACTGTGATCCTACAATGTATGAGTCCTATTACTTGCATTCGCACCTTTGCACCCTTGCTGTGCACCTTAAAAGTGCCCACTTTTAAGATGCTAAGATAGAAGGTCTGAACAGCAAGGGGCTAAGAGTTTAAGAGGTAGGAAGCAACGAGGAAGGAAAGCAAATCTGGAGGTGCCGTTGCGTTGTCCGCCCTCCCAGTACACCTCAAAAGTAGGCATGTCAAACCGCTCCTTTCAAGGGAGCGAGGGCACACACTCGAGCAGCGAGACAATACGTTACTGTGACTGTGACATTTTCAGGGAGTCAGGCCACGTCTTCACAGACCGGCTCTGTATGGGGGGACCTACTTAGCGGTCTCATCCCTGTCCCCTTACATACACTTGCACTGCCAGCCGCCCTAAATCCTTCAGGCCCATTGTTTACCACGCAAATGAGCTGTGCGGGATGGAAGCGGCTCTTGAGCAGTAGCAAGCGAAAAAGATTAACTCCCTGGACAGGAGGACCGCCATGCTAATGGGGATGGCACTGAAGGAGCCGTCCAGCCGAGTTCGCTTTGGTACAAGGTCGCCCCCGCCGCCCCTCCCCACCAATCAGCCGGCCCCAAACCCCCTCACCCCTCCAACCGAAGAGGGGAGGGTCTAATCTCTTAAGCCCCCCTCGCGACCATCCCTCTCCTGGCCACAGGCCAGACCTTGAGATGCATGTGCACCTGGAAGGGGGAAGGGGGGGTGGGCAGAACTTGCAAAATCATCAGTGACAGCATTATTACCGTGGAGGACACAGGCACTTTCAATTTATGGCAATGCCCAATGGCTTTCCGAACGCGCCGCTTTGACCGAGGGCTTTGGGACTGACCGGGGGAGATGAGGGCCCGATGTAATCTTGAAAGTGAAAATCTATTTCAGCCGTTTGAAGAGGGAACAGTCACAGCCGAGTGGGTGAGTATATGTATAGCACCAAAACTAGCAGGACAGGAATATTAAACAATGGCTAATTAATATGGATGACTTCCTGGATGGCTGCCACGCAGACAGGACCCGGCTCGTTCCATTACTCACAGATATTAATTCACATTGCTTAAGGTTCCCTCTTCTGGTGCTTTTTTGATTCTCAGAGGAGTGCAGCCTGAAGGTGACATTGGGAGTGTTTGTACCATTAACTGCACAGATTTCTTTCAGAAGCGATTTTCTGAATTATGAATCAGGGAGACAAAAAAAACTACTTCTGGCACCGTTGTGCAAGTATAATGTCCTACATCTTTTGAAAAATACAACACTTGCCCACGCTGCATCTTATCTGTGTCACTAAATGCACGGTCGGCCCCATGAACCAGGGTTCGTTCCAATGTGGAGCTAATGGGATTAATGAACTGTGTGAGGTATTGGAGGTGATAGATCAGACGCACCGCACTCTGAAAATCCCAAACACATTAGTTGGAAATAGTCCTCTCTTTGATTTGCACTTTTAAAAAAATCTGACAGATATCACAGGAAAGCCAGTGACGAAATAAATTAGCACATATTACACAAGTCAATACGAAGAGCACACACATGAACCTCCCCGGTAGCCTGTGGTCTATTTTAGACACGTTGCTTAAGTTTCAGAGATATGCACTTTCATAGCTATTTCGGTGCCTGTGCTGTTTATTTCAGTCCTTTCAGAGGTGCGACTTCACAAGATTACAATGGCACCATGATGAATAGTGCAATCACTACAAAAAAAAGGAGCCTGTCTGGTCCCCGTACATGAAACTGGGAGAGAGGCAAAACAGTGCCTGGAATTGATTACGGTTATTGGATTTCATGCGCGGTAATCATGCACAATTCCCAAGAGGTCTGGCACAGGGTGGCTGGCTCTGTGTCCCATTACCATCTATCTTAGTGCTGCTGTTTGTTCCTGGGCCCCATTGGCATGGGTGGGGCTCTCAGAGGCTTAAAGTCTGAATCGATACGAGTCAAGTCTTGCATGAAGGGGACGATTTCAAAGACTTCCATGCATTTCCAAATCCACATCTGTCTGTGGAATAAAGCTGCCAGACGAATCGTGAGAGGAATTCACAATGACAATGGCAGAGGCAGCTCCTAATTGTGATAAATCTATCATTCCCAACTCCCCAATACCCCCCCCCCCCCCCCCCCCACACACACACACACACACGCACCAACCCATAACTGTTTACAAACTAATGAGGACGCTTGGAGAAGTCAAAACAGGCTTGATTTTGACTGCCTACACAGCTCTCAAATGCAGAGACGTCTGAAGCTAATCCCACTCTTTCCACAAGCCCCAGGGTGTTGTTAAAATGCCACTTGGAATAAGCACAAAATAAAGAAAGGATGTCCTCAATTCTTGATGTCCCCATGGTACCTCCACTTTACATAAGGTTTTCACACAACTGTTCCAAACCGCTCTAAATTTGCCTCAGTTTTGACGCGATGAGGTTAGCGCTAGGATATTCAAAGCATATGCTACAACTAGCTTATTCTGAGGCGTAGTATATTTAGTACATTTTAGCTTCTCTTCTATACATAACTCTATACCATGCCTCTCTCAATCAGCTGACTTCTGTGCAGAAACCTGTTGGCTTTCAAAACAAGTCCAAGAAGATTCATTAAAATAACACAGGCATTCTGTTGATTCAGTTACCATTCTAAACGCCCACATACTGTACTGTAACAACATTATCTGTTTAATCAACATACAGTACATGAGTACATTAATTTCACAGAAGCAATGATGGAAATTAGAGAGGGTGTGGGGGTATTCAACTCAATCATGAACAACATGAGCAAAGAAACAAAAGACAATGGCCTTACAAGGGGTCATCCAGTTGGTTGGACAGACCATCATATTTGAGCGACTGTCCAAAAGGGGAATGAATCCATTTCCCACTAGATGCAATAAATGACCAGAAGTGGACTGAATCCAGCTAGACTGTGCTGATGTGACTCATACCATAGTGACTGCACTTAACTCTGTGTGCTTCGAAGAGACGTTAGGGATTGACGAAAGTCCTATATATTAAGTTCTAGTGTAAATCGCTAAATCTGTGTGCAAAGTCAACTTCTTAACAGGTCAAAGAACAGCCTAAGCCAACGACCTGCATACAACGCATTTAAGCTGAGTGAACAAGCTGACCTACATACTATGAAGTGGAACTACGATACTGAGAAAATAGGGTGAATGTGTTGCGAATGTGTCAGATGTAGCCTACATACATGACACAAGTTGCAATCACACATGAATTGCAATTTAGAGCACACATAAATGCATGTGACTTTTACTGTGAGCTACATCTTCATAAAGATGTCAACTGCCAATACTGCAAGAATGCAACACACGTATGTCTTAGATAACATTGCGATTCTGATGGTTGTGAAGTAACACCGGTAGCCCATTCAATGAAGCGATTCTGATATGTAACTAACTACACAATTTTGTAAAATACAACGTAGGAATATTCACAGAGTGTTAATCTAGCTTGGCAAATGGATGCTTTGACAGGTCTGGGGCAGAAAGGGTGACAATAAGAAGGGCTATTTGGGCCCACTAAAACATCATATTTCCAGAGCTGAGGAAGGGAGCGGAGCAGGGTCCATGTCACTCTGTGAGGAGCAAAAAGCACTCAGACTCCATATCAATGTTTTACCAAATAAACTGCTTCAGACAGTAGTCTTCTGTGTAATCGGATTATCCTCAGTTTCATTAAAAAAAGCACAATAGCACAACTAAAGTGTTACAACAAAGTAAACAGCTTACAACAAGGCAATAAAAGGAACACACAAGGAACACATCAAAGCAGGAAATCTGACCGACCAACCAAAAGCAATTACTATACAAAATACAAAAGTGTGATAACCAAATCCATTAAAACTACATCTCCCACGATTCCCTTGAGCTGTGGTCTCTATTACAGTTACATAGCTGTATTCTAAAACTCCTCTCTATACAGCAGCACATGCATCAGGAAAAGAGTGTAGTCTTTGTGGGAGCGTTGGCATAGCCCTTATTCAGCATGTAAGAGCAGGTGTAGTGCTGCGCATGGGTGCTTTTCCCTCACTGACTGCACCACCGCAAGGATGAGCACACGCCCTCGACCCAGGAGAGGCACGTTTCAAACGCTAGCTCATACATGGCTAATGACATAAAGCCACTTTATTCATGCGTGCAAACTCATTAGCAGAAGGTCATTCGCATGCGTCTCGCGCCGCCACCGTGGCCTTTCCATACCCGGGGTGGGGAAGTGTTTACCACGTCTGACATTTACAATCCATGTGTGTTTGCCACTCCAATGACAAAAATGCTTTTTTTCTGGAGGGGAGGGGGGGTCCTATGTTTTTTGTTTTGTTTTTTTTTAGAAACAGCAAGTGTCAAGCAGTGATTTTTTCTGGGTTTGGTGTGGTGTTGTGCCGCCACTGAGACCGCAGACAAAATATTTGCTTTTACGCAAGAGTACGCAAACATAATGTGGGACATTGCATTGTAAACAAAAAGCGAGAGATGAATTTTTAAGTGTATTACTTCAATAATGCAAAACCCTGAGAGTGATGCCTTGAGAACTTGAATAGCGTAACATGTTGGGAGTGATCTCTCTCTCACACACACACACACACACACACACACACACACACACACACACACACACACACACACACACACACACACACACACACACACACACAGACATTACAGACACACATGCACAGACATATGCAGTGAAGCCCTACATTGCAGTGACATACATATTAGTGCACGATTAGAGTCTGGGTGAAAGCACAGCGATATGGAAAGCATGTGACTAACCTGAAAAATGTGCCAAGCAGAGACAGAAACACACACAGGCTACATCCATATGTGACTTAAGACATACTGTACCCACACAGCAGCAACACAGCCTGCCAAGTCCCCGCCATGCGGTCAGACATGCACAGAGACCGATCAACTGGCCAGCCGGGCGCGCATGCTGTACTGCGGCCAGCTCCCTCCCTAACAGCCAATAACAAGCCATCGATTCTGCATGCGGGAGAGAGGCAGAGAGGATGGAGAGACCCGGGGAAGGAGGAGAAGAGAGAGGAGAGAGAGATGGATGGAGAGAGAGAGAGAGAGAGAGAGAGGGAGCACCATACGCTCTGAATAGCTGGACAACCATCCATGCTGCCTCTTGCTAAGGGAGGCAAGCGGAGCAGATCCTTCCCGTCAGTCAGAGAACAACTGCACCCCCATCTGCAGCACCAACTTAACCCCCTCCACCCCCCCCCCCCCAGTCGCCAACCTCAGCAGCACCATCCCCCACACCACCAGGGGTCCACGCGCACAGCCACCCCCTCACTCACTGGTGCCGTCCAATTACAGGAGCTTCCTGCTGTGACCTCAAAGGCGGTGGAGACGCACCGGGGAACAGGGAGAGGAGCGCTCAGGAATCCGCCGTCCACCGCTGGCCGGTCCGTCCTGTCCGCCAGTCTGCCGGTCCGCCGGACGCACAGCAGCTCTCGGGAGCTCTAACGGTCAGCCATGAGCGCCGTGTACCCTGAGAGGAGCCGAGAGGAGCCGAGAGGAGCAGTGAGCTGCCGGCGCCCTGGCAACAGCGTCCCACTCCCGGCTGATCCAACGGTGTGCCTTCACGCACTGTGGCCAGCCTCACATGCATAATTAATACAGTGGAGACATCCGCTTCCTCCCTGCATATGCATGTGTGTGTGTGTGTGTGTGTGTGTGTGTGTGTGTGTGTGTCTGTATGCACGTGCATGTGTGTGTGTGTGTGTGTGTGTGTGTGTATGTCTGTGTGTCTGTGTGTGTGTGTGTGTGTGTGTGTTGGCTGACTGAACCAGTCCCCTGCCTATTGATTACACTGTTACAGAAGCAATCAAGAAGGGGGAAGGTAATTGGTTCAGAGCAACACAGAATGTCTTGCTCATAAATCCGTCCCCTATGTGACAAGCAGACATGGCTGATTATGCCTCAGGACACAACACTGCCAATGGGGGAGGGCAGGATGGAGGGATGGAAGGAGGGATGTATAAGGAGGGATGTATGGAAGAGAGGAACGTACCAAATCAATGGGAGAATGACTTGAGCAAGCAAATAAGTGAACAACAGAGTGGAACAAGCCGGCCGGCAAGTAAGACCACTGTGTGTGTGCATGTGGGTTTTTGTGTGTGTTGGTGGTTTTGTTAGCCTGTGTGTGTGTGTGTGTGTGTCTTAGCATGGAAGGGGGCAGGGTTGCGCACATAGGCACTCTTCATGTGGATGTCAATGCGTGTGATTGCCTGGGCCCTGGCTGCTGCGTTTCACATGAACAAAAAGGATCACATGCGCGGATGACTCATCCATAGTCTGCCTCCGCAGCACAAACCTGGAAATGGCAAAATGGCAGCCCCATTACTTCTAAGTGTCACATCGGGCCTCTTTTGTGACATGCCCTACATTTCCTTAGATCAATCTATTAGCGCAGGTTTGCGCCATGTGCTCCAGTCTTTTCACTGCCGCGCATGCTTGCTGGATAGCTCCCCTTTGACCGAGTCGCGCAGATTTGGGTCACTGTTTGAATTAAACTGACTGATGTGTGTCAAACTGAAATGATCTACTTTTCAGACGGAACCTCCAGGAATACGGTTCTGTGACTTCTGTGAATTCCTACAGAAATGTGCTTTCCTGTCGGAGAGCACATTAACCACACGGATATGTCTATGGAAATAGCTGAGGAACAGACTGAAATGAATGAAAATAGAGAAAAGTCAGTTGAATAATAATAGTCTTAGAAATATCTTGGAAGCTTGATTACGGAAATGTATTTTGGGAAAATGACTAAGATCTGGTTCACACAACAGGAATAGTCCTGGCGAGTATTTCAAAAATGTAAAAAAAAAAAAAAAAGTTCACATTGAAGGCCACTGCAAATGAGTTTCCGACCAAAGCACTTTCGTAATTAACTGTACACTTGCATGGAGAAAAACAACTCCAACTCTGTGCTTATTATGGTAAACCTCAGAGTCTTCAGGAGCTCAGAGGGTAAGGAGCCATTATATAGGGCAATTTTCATGCTTCGTGGACAAAACACATCGTATTCAATATGTGCTGCACTACACAGCACAGTCCCAAGAAGAACAGCAAATTAAAAATAG
Organism: Sardina pilchardus; assembly: GCF_963854185.1. Classification (NCBI taxonomy): domain Eukaryota; kingdom Metazoa; phylum Chordata; class Actinopteri; order Clupeiformes; family Clupeidae; genus Sardina; species Sardina pilchardus. The sequence continues at coordinate 7,119,530 of NC_085003.1, read as the reverse complement.
AGTGAAGTTAAGATTTCATACACTGGATGGGTTGGATGTTTGGGAGCTATGAACCACCACGTTTTGTGCACAAGATCATGTCAACATGAAAGCCTTCTACATTTTTACACGCAAAGCAGGTTGTAAAAAGAGATATATGGCAGTGTCAGAAAGAGTAAAAAATGCCAGGCTCGATTCAGGACACGTTGAACATCTTTTTCTCCCCTTTTTAAATGTTTACGCCTGTATATGATATGTTGCTTATTCCTGATATGCAGGACGTCTCTCTTTCTCTCTCAAAGAGTCTTGCGGTTTGGCCAGGTGTGTCAAGCGGTCTAGTTATACTTTGGTAACACAAGCATTTCCCATACACATTTTGCATTTTGCTTTGGTCATCAGCATTTCCTTCATACCATGTCTGAAGCAATATTTATATCACACATTTTTACTCAAACATGATTATATTTCTATCACACCTTAGTCAGCTTAGTTTTGATATGACTAGTGAAAGTGGAACTCCAAAAGGGAGATACTTCTTCTTTCATGATCTTTTGCTATCCCTCGTATTTCAAACAGTTATTTATTCAAGCAAAACATGGCATAAAATTACCCACATTTAGTTTCATTTCTAAGGGGCCAAGGGTTTCTTGGCAGCACTGTCAGGTCCACTTTCTGGTTGGTTATTCAACAGCACTCAAAACAAGCCTTTTCTCAAGTGGAAAAATAGGGCTGACACCTAATTAGCAAACAGGGTCAAGCACCGAGCCCAGGTCTTCTGTTTCCGTGGTGAGTCACAGCGTCCCACATAGAGCAGGAACAGATTCAGGACGACCACGCTATAAGGATATGGATGAGCCCCAAACAGATATCAGCATCCTCATAATTCAACACTAAAGGCGCCATTCTATTGCCCACAGAAGGTCAGGCAAAGATCTGAATATGCTCTCCTCAGGCCATTAGCCACAGTATGTTAGTTAGTTGCACCAGCTACAGTCTATACAGTGAAACATAGCCAGGATATTACAATGTATATACGTACATACATACTGTATATTATGTTGACGGTCATATTCAAAACTGCAAATTTGAATAATGCCCATCAACTCATTTGAATGTCATCAGAAAAAAAATGTGCAATGGTCTCGATTAAATGATTAAACACATCCACTAACTATTTCATTTGCTACAGCTGCAGATCCACAGGCTGTTTCAAACTGCCTGCAGCCTGTCACGTCTCAGCACCACTTCAGCAGACCTGAATGTCTTAACAGTGGACCCCAGCACCCTCCTGAACGGGCCTTTGTCTCGTCCACTGGGCCCGAGAGGGCTGCCCCGGGTACTGGTCAGCAGCAGACACCTTTGGCGCTGCAGCTCCTCGATGAAGTGGGTGTTTTCATGGAGCACTCCAAGAGTCGCGACGAATGGAACAATAAAATGGACCAGAAAAAGCAAGGACTGGAATAATGGGAACCTCATAATGGAGTGCTGTGCCACACTGTGGCAGGCACTGTCCTCTCGAAGACGGACACAGAGCGGCCTTTGTCGGCCGGCAGAGTTATGGCCATCAGTACATCGATAACTATCAGCACGGTCCCTCTGGGCTGTCTCCACCACTGGTGGCAAACCACACCGTATCCCCCACGAGTCAATTAATTATGCTGACCAAGGTGGCTTAATGCATGAAGCTCCTTCTGTGTTTAAGTGGGATTGTAAAGGCGCCCCGAAATGACATGAACGCCTATGAAGACTTCTCGAGAGACAGGGAAGCTGGCAGCTTTCTCCACACATCTGACAAAAGAATAGTTACTTAAACTCTGGGGATGTGTCCCTCCCGCCTTACAAACGAATCTGTGTCTGTCCGGCAGAATGACACTGCACTCTCCGCTGTTTGTGCAGGTCGGGGAGGGAGTGGGCACCTGGCATACGGTCTGCCAGTCTGCCAGGCTGGTCCCGGGGGGGCCTCAGCAGCAGATGAGCAGGCAGCCCTGGCGGTGCCAGCCTGCTGCGGGGCGGATTGGGTAACGCGGAGCGGAGCCGACCGAAGACAGGAATATAAGGGTAGGACTGGAGGGGGGAAAAAAAGAGCCGATTGAACGCATGGACGGGAACCGCTGGAGTGTTGAGAGTAATTCAATTTGGTCGGCGTAGAGCGGCTATTAGCGCAGCACTTGGTCACAATGCCCAGGGGCTCGCCTTCCACAGAGCCGTACGCGTCCTTGGGTAGCTGAGGGCGGCGGCAGCGTGAGCAGTGGAAAGCGAAATAACAAGAGGGGGGAAAAAAACCAACACCACCACATTTCTCTTTTCAGTGGATGTGATACAGGGATAATGGTTTATCATGAGAGACAACGAGGACGGAAGAACAAAAAAAAAAAACACTGGACAAAAACAAACAAAAGATTCCAACGCACGGGAGGGGGTGTCAGCGTTTGTTGAGATCTGGAGGGTCGTACGGCCATGGAGCCGGGCTGTGCAAAGCTGGCCCATATGTTCTCTGAGATGCAGACTCTTCTGGGCATCCCCGAAGCCAGCCCGACCCACAGTGTCCCGCTGAGTTGTTTACACTCACCAAGACCCCTTGCTGACATTCTTCACGATTAATTAAATTATATCCCTTTCAAATGATTCCCCTGCTTCCTGATATTCCCAGATGACAGCCAAATGCTTAATAAACCTGTAATTAACGGATAAGTTCATTATATTTAAAACGCATGAAATACAAAAATGCTGGTTTCCTTCATTTTACCTTTTGCATATTTTCAATAAAGCATACAAATACTGTTCTCCTTCTTTCCATTTGGTCTACTTTTAAACAAAACACAGGACTGATGAATATTTTTAACATTTCACAGGTTCTTTTGGCAGGCCACAACAGCCGGCACATCAGAGTCTCAATCATAATCGTGACTGCTTCTCAAAAGCATCAGAAAATGCTCAGCATCTGTCATGACGGCGAACATTCAAAAACACTGACTCCATGACGATCCACAGTCATGCTAGTCTCCTCTCTTGAGTTAATTGCTTGGTTCTCCCTGATGGATATCAGCTTTAGCACCTCTAATGCAATGGTGAGTGGTGACTAACTATCACTCTTTAATGGCCAAAGGCTGATCAAGTTAAACAGATGCCACAGTAGGAAGATGCCCACATTGTGACTTTTACACAGTAACTCAAACCAGAACTAAAATAAATCCAGGGTCAGTCCACCATAGTTCATGACACACATGACAGTTGTCTTTAAATCCCAATGGCGGCCAGAACCGATCGAAAGTAGGTTAGGTGTCTGTGTGCACAGAGTGTACTAATAGCAGGGAAGAAAAAAAACAGACATCTGGATGAGCGTCGCCGAAGCAGGTTCTTTCGCTAGTTAATCTCTTGTGCAACGCGCTGCGATGTGGTAATCTGAATTAGTATCATCCAGACAGGAGCTGCCCTAGAGACACACTTCCCTACTTCTCTCTGTCCTTCATCAGAGATCGGCAGCGGTGGCAGAGTCAAACTGTGCCGTGAGGGAAATTAGAAGTTGATTGTGATTTGTCTTAGTCTCAAATTCGCTCTGTCTCGTTTTGTCTGAGGAGCGATCTGCTGCTGCAGACAGCACATGTGGCATCCAGCCAGGGCTGAGTCGGATGCAATCCTTCACATATGGAATTCTGGGGAAGTATGTACAATGCTTCTCGTAATAGTTTGAGGCGGTCCACCACTTTCCCGAAAACCCTGGGAGAGGCATTTCACAATCCCCAAAAAGGGTACTTCCAGAGAAGTTACACCAGATGCAGAACTTAGTGTTCATCTTGTTGTGACAAATTCCCTCTCTCTCTCACCACATTTTCTTCCTCATCATCTCCCTCTTTCTCATTTTTGATGCTCGGTCTGTTTGTCTCTCTGCCCCACATGACATGCAGTTAGTTCTCCATCCACTGTGACCCACACACACACACACACACACACACACATCCTTCCTCCGGGTGTTCGGTGGCTGGTGGCCTGCGTGTGGCAGATAACCCGCTCTGTGTTCGGCTCCCGCTGTCTGCCTCACCTCCCGCCAACCCCATCCACTCACAGCCATCACACACACGCACATGTACACACACACAAACACACACACACACACACACACACTCACACAAACACACACACACACACACACACACCACACACACACAGCTCCTCATAAATAACCCAGAGCGTGAAATAGGCCTCTCCTCCCTCTCCGCCACCCCATTTCTACAGCCACAAAGTCTGGTTGGCGCTCCAAAAAAAAAAGCTGTGCCATCTCACTTTCAGAGATGAGACGGAAGCTGAAATATATTCATCAATATGTATCGCCTGTTTCCTAGCCACGTACTGGAGGAGGTTTAACATTGCAGGATATCCAGCTTTGATTTCTGTGGAGCTGTGTGTAAGTTTCTGTGGCTTTGATAAAGACATTCCGGAGACTTCTCTGGCATTTTACATCATAAAAACACTCTAAAGATCATGACTTGGGGAACGTGACTCTTGTTGGTGAGACAGAAAAGTCTGCTTTCTTTTCCCTACAAGGGTACACGAATGTAAAATGTCACAAAGGAAAAAATAAGATATTGGCGCACTAAACTTTTAGGCTGCGAGCATGCTGAATAAGGACTCCAAGCCACAATTAATTGAGGGCAAGGTTGTTTACACGATGTACAGGAACAAAACTTGCGTCGTTCCACTGGGAGAGCGATGTTTGTGCTAGTTCCTCTCGGAGGCAGAATCATTTTTGAACACAGTGTGACCTCGAGCTGTAAATAATGAGCGTGTTGACGGGGAGGCTGGGGTGCTTAAGACGTCTCCAGAGCAGAGAGGCTCCACCACCATGGCATGATGTGACACTCACAATAGGCCTGGATGATGGGAGCTCCACTTGAACATCATTTGTCCCACACGATCATGTCAGCACTCCGCGTTACTGTCTCTCCGCATGCACATGTAGATCGCTACGGGCGCTCCTCGAGCTGGCGGCCTCCTAAAAAAAAACCGCTTGGTTGGTATTCCGACCTGGTCGGCAGCGGGAGAGCTGACCGAGCTGGTTGCGCTATGGTTCCTTTGAGCCGTGCACCAGGCCTTTTCCACACACACACACACAAGGCTTCTTTAGCCCCCTTTTCATCCCGGCTCATCGTGTATGCGTTGTGGGGGTCGAGCGCGTCGGTCGGGCCCTTTGAGGCCATCCAGAGGAGGGAGGCCCGGGTTTAGCGTGAAAACCGGACGAAAGGCGACCTGTTTGTCGGCCGTGCCTCGGCAGAATGCTAATGCTCCGGCGGGCCAGTGCGATTCTCTAGAGGGGCGTGCTGTTAGGAGCTGCGGGAGGAGCACACACTGATATGGCAGAGGAGGACCGGCAATGCCATCAAGCACTCTCTCAAACACACAAGTATGCACCTGCACGCACAAGCTGCACACACACACACACACACACACACACACACACACAATGCATACACACACCCATTATGGTCTTGCTTGATGACGCAAAAGGACAGCTTTTATTTACGGCCTTGGCTTTGTCGCTTTGTCACCCCTGACTAAATGTGTTCTTTTTCCCCCCACTCTGCTTCACCCCCACTGTTTATTCTGCTCGCGCTCTGCTTGTGTCGCGGTGCCTTTATTCACAGCCGAGGGCTGGAGAGGCGTCAGGACACGTCTCTGGAGCGCTCGCTCACCCCTCAATGAATGCTCAATCAATAGGAGCGTGGAGCGCAATCATCAATGTCACCGTTAAAAATATGGCACAAATAAACAATGGCCCAGTTTTCCTGAGCACGCACAGTGATTGACTGTTATGGTTGACTCAATATATTTTCTGTTTTTTTAAAAAATAAAATGCCATTAGACTTGGCTGAAGAGAAAACCAACAGATCACACCTTGAGGTTCAAGAAAGAAAATATTATCAAGATAAAGGCAATGTTTCGACAGACTCATCAAAACAAAGGCAAAGCCTATCTTCTGCATTCCACTAGCTGAAAGGTTCCTGTTTAAGAATGTGTTTTCTCTCAGTGAGCGCAGGAAACATACTGGGTATTGAATGGCACCTGTCACGTGGGAATAGCCTAATATCCTGGAGAGCTGTGTTAGCGCAATGTTTCCCATACCTTTCAGCCGTAATGGGATTTTCTGGCTTAAATGCACTTCGCTCATCAGCAAGACCATTGGAAGTGAATCCATCGATCCGCAAACAATTTAGCCACGTCGGAGAGCGAGACGGCCAGTGCAGGAGAGCTTTTCCAACAAGCAATGCCAACATCCAGACTTTCAGTTAGCTCTCAAGCACCTTGTCCCCATAACTATGTTGTCTTTCTAACCCCAGTCTGTCCACCCACTAACAGTTAGATAGCAATGCATGTGCGTCCTGCATTCAAGGACGCCACCACTCCAGATTCACCCCCAACCAGCTCTTAGTCACAGTACTTCAAGTGGTGAACTGCACAGCATACTTCATCAGTTCCAATTTAAAAAATCGTAGTTCAATCGACTAGAAACACAACAGCTAAATTACCCCTGCACTGCAGCAAGGTTACGTGCTCTCTCTCTCTATATATGATGGGGTTGGAGGCCTGGCTGTGTGTTGGGAAGATGTATTTTCGCTTTGACTTAGTCATGGCAGCGCCTTCCTGACGCGCTACCGGTGCCATGGAAACAGGGCCGCCATGGAGGCTGGAGAGCACTGGCTCTGAAACAAGTGTGTATTCTCCTCTAATAGGATGAGCTTAGCTCTGCACCTCCGCTTTTACATCATTAGACATGAGTGGTTGAAAGCCATCAAAACATAAGAAAGCTCAGAGACATTCCTTTCAAACACAATCAAGGCTCATTTAGTGTGTCCATGTGAGACAAACTGCTTTTTACTGTGTACAAAAATGAAAATGAAGAACCTAAAGAGGCGTACTACAACTGCTGCAGCAGGCCTACTGTATGTGTCAGGTGTAAACCAAGATGGCTAAGTGAATTGAGCTGACACAGGATCTGACTGAGATCATTCTGAATTTCTATTTCTTTTATTTTTTTCCACAACACAAAAATGGTATAGTCCTGCCACAAATGTCTGAATCTCTCACTGTTTCTTAACTAAAAGAGGGTGGGGGCTTTGATAATGCTAATCTCAGTAAATGTGTGTGGTTATAAATTGTATTCCAGATGGGTTTGCATTACCAAATAGCATTAAGCATTTGAAATTCACTGGTTTGACAAGCTATCATCCACAAAGCTCATTTTGTGTGCTATTTGGCAGCCACAATATGGTGCCCAGCCACTTTGAATGGAAGATTACTACACAAGCTCAAAAATGAAAACACTGTCTCAAACAACAGTTTATGTTATTACTGTTCTACAACATCAAAGTGTGCCTTAGGTGAATTTACATACCGGTAACTTTCATGTCCGAGTATCAGCAGCATATATGTAGCAATTTAAAATAAACATCTCACACTGAACATCTTGGTACACCATACTGAGCATGTAAAATGCATAAGTTCAAGTTTATGCATTTATTTATGAGAATCAGCAAAGCATAGCCTAAGTTATGCCTAAGCCAACATTACTAAATTAGATCAACACAGTAGTAAACATTACCTACTTAAAGTTTACAAAACATTTTGAATGAATAGTTCACTGGCTGCTGTGGAATGAACACTGTGCGGATGCCCATTTAATTTCCTATAAAACTTCATGAGTGGCAACTATCCCCTCCTAATCCTACAATAAGCTGCAGAGTTTAATAAGGTGGTGCCAGACCAACCCTACTATCCTTAAAGCCCTTCCTATCTAATGTGCATTACCTTAATGGCCTTGTCTCTGTAATGCAATCTGACAAGTAACATCTTTCTGGCAGAACAACAACTTGGAAGGACAAGTCGTACAGCAAAAACACAAAGACCTTTATCAGTAATGATGATCGCCTAGATACGAACGCGAGGGAGGTGCAGGGACCATACTAGTCAAGCTTACTGAATTACAACACAAGCAGGCTTTACTGGCTAACTGGCCTTTCATCTTAATTAAGCTCCATCTTAACTTAAATAGCCATCATTGACATTGCTTTAAAACATTAAAAGGTAATGTGACATTAAACAGTTTGAATTTTCGAACAAATAGCCGAGTTGAAAGCACAACCATTTTAAAAGGTGTGTCGCAAAAATGGTACACTTCGATATGTAGCACGTGTGTGGGGTGAAGACTGAAACAGGTCGATGGAAGCGTGTCCATCAAAATGACTTCTCCATCATATTTCCGCTGAACCCAGTAGGTCACTACTCATTGAAAACAAGAAGAGGCCAGCAGCCATGTTTTTCCCTTTTATGTGCAAGGTACTTGGGGGGGGGGGGGGGGTGAAGGAGTCACACAGTGAGTCCAAGCCATTAGACACAGGTGCTCAGGGAGGCCAGGCGGAATCAGAATGAAAGGCGCGAATGAGAGAGATGTCTGAGCTTGAGTGTACGGGGATGATAACACCGGCCCTGAGGCGGAGGGACGTCATCACACGCAAACACACACCTTACATGTGGGAACGCTCACAGGCAGAGGCTAACACACACACACACACACACACACACACACACACACACACACACAAGGTGGCTCATGAGCACTCCTCTTTTTACAACACATGGACCGCAGGAGGACTCTGTAGAGTGGGGAAGTCATTTCTTTCACTGCCGTTCCATTAGTAAAACTATTGATCCGCGCACCAAGAGACGGAGAAATTGCTGAGCAATCTACTGAGTCCATTGCACCAACACAATAATCCCCACGTACATGCGCACATGTCCAAGCAGCCTCACTCTATTGAGTGATCGGAGCCGGCATGTGAGATAACCTCTTCTTATGGTAATTACTGCAACCAAAAGTACATTGGAAATCTTTTGGGTCCTATACTGTAAGAAGGAGAGAGAGAGGGATCCGCTACCTTGTTCTATCCATCCCACCAACTGATCTGTAGCACAGGTCAAAGAGCTCTTGCTTCATCTAACTATAATCATCTAATGTGATGAGATGAGGCTACCACATTCAGCTATATTTCCCGCAGGTCTACAGTAGACATTGACTGCTTAACTTGTATTCATTTTATTCAATACAGTTCATGTATAGTTTGATTCTAAGTGATACTGAAGCCAAAACGATTTCAATGTCCTTTCTCTTTGGATAGACTGAGTCATTCACATCTCTGACAAATTATAACTGAAGATTCCAACTGTAATTGCCGTGCTTGTGTTGTACGTGACTTTTATGAAGCCGTGCTTGAATCCACCAATAAATGATCATTCAATAGATACACTTAGCAAAGCATGCAATCCTTCCTGTATGATTACTATGGCTACACTCAGAACAATCAGCCCCCCCCCAACCCCCACCCACAGCTGGCAAATGGCAGAGCCGTCAATCAACCACGAGAGGCTTCACTATCAAAGGCAATCACGCTATCTTTTTCTATTCAGTGCATGCTCTGCCATTTGGCCTTGAAGCTCGCTGTTGAAGAGAGGGCCCAGGGACAGGACTTATCACTGCAATGGCTGTGGAGTCACCTACAACTCAAATGGCAGGAAGCCAAAAGGTGAACCGTCTAGTTTTCATAATCATCTTGCTGGCCCCACTCAGTTTCTGTGGGGCCAGTTTCTGTCTGGAGATTTGGAGACCACGGAATACGGCTATGCAAAGCTGCTTTCAGACCTGACGTCCGTACAATGACCAGGCGATTGGGTTCGGATCTCACGCGAACCCGAGTGTTCAAACATGACCCTCATGCACAGCCACGGTCCAGGTGGGTCTTGTTCATACCCGAGTAAATAGTCCGGTAAGGCCCGGGTGATGTCTAGGTAAAATAACGTGGATAATTGTGTTCATACATACAGCCCACCCGCCTGACATCTAGATCGTGTCCAGATCCCAGTCTACGTCTGGAAGGGGCTCAGTTAACATGACGATCCCAAAGCAATGTGAAATGCATTATGAGATTAAAAACAACAAGAAAGTGTTTTTTTTTTAGTGTACTGGGCTATGACTCTGAAGCCAGTATGTCTAAAGCCAGCTGTTAAAGAATGAGCTCTCACCAGAGATCAAAACTACTGAACAGCTGTACTGTAGTGTAGTTTTACTCACGTACAGAAAACAGAACACCGTGCAGTAGATTTATGGCTCTGGTAGGACAAACAATTACCGGTGACATTTCCAAGACATTTCCTTCCCTTTACAAGCTATTAAGGTGTTTATTTTACAGGGCACCAGTTGAGAATGAGAGAGTAAACACAACAGATCTTATGACGCATCTTGTTATGCACTGTCTTATTACTATTTTCATAGTATATCAAGAGCCCCAATGTTATTCTTGCCATTACAGTATGTGTCGGCCCCTAGAATCTGACTTGATCAGGTGCACAAATGGATAAAAAGATGTCCAATCTCATATATCTGCATCTATCTATTAATGCAAGGAACGTCTGTCTGTATGTCACTCTGTCTGTCTGTTCCACGCATAACTCTCGAACCACTCATCTGACTGCTCTCACGGCACGAGTGTGTGCAGTGCCAAATGTCATATTATACGAACAAAAATGGCACTTCTACGGGCTCTGCACTAGTATTTCAAAAGAAAAAAAACATGATCCTCCCTTTTCTATGTTTTGTTTATGCAGGTGACTTCAAGTTTGCACATGTGTTCAATTCAGAGCCTAGGACTGGACCAGGACTAGAGCATCCAGAGAAGAAGCACGTCAGACCCTCCGAACTGAAATGGCCAAACGCTGTGCCATCACACAAAAGCCCCAGTGGCTGAGATTTGACTGCCGATTGGCAGTGCACAATGGGCCCCATACATCCATCCATCCATCCAGCACGCTTACGGCACAGTCATGTCTGCGAGGACAGTGTTACATAAAGTGCTCCTCACAGAGACGGCTTGCCTCCATCCCTGCCTGCCTGCCTGCCTGTCTGTCTGCTCTGCCCCTAATGCAGGCACCACCAGACCGGCCCATGGCTCTCCTGTACAGTAAAGGCCCTCCGTTAGCGCTGAGTGGCCCAGACATAAGCTTGGCGCCAGCAGGGGGTCCGAAGAAGAGGAGATTTCTGCTCTCCCCGAAACGTCTTTACCATCGAGGTGGCCCCCGGGGCAGTGGAGGGGGCAGACGAGATGGAAGGCACGGCCAGGGCTTTAAGCTCCCTCCGGAGAGCTGCTCCAACAATGGCAGCATTCAATGAATATTCTGCCAAAGACTGACCTCAGGATTTGCGACCAGAAATTCAATAGCCCACCTAAGACACTTTAAGGTGATGCAAATGAATGGTGTACTGTGGGTCATCATAGCACGCAATCACACATTCCACATAATCTGATTTATGAATTCAAAGATAAAACAAAATGGCCATTAAATATGAAATCATTCTTAATTTATCACAAGATGCAGTACTACCGATGAACTGTCTAGGTGTCGTCTGGGCTACACCCATGAAGGGAAAATACCCAAAACCCTAGGCACAGGTTTGTGGCATGACACTGGAGCTTTTTCTCAGCTCTGTGAGGCGACCACTGTGCGCTTAACCAAGGCATCTATAGACAGTGTCTTACTCATACTACAGCTACTAGTGTCTGTGTTGAATAAATCCATTAGCACACACCCACTCTTTATCATACAGAGCACTTATGGATGTTGTTCTGGATGAAAACGCGTCTCAGCACTTTGCCATCACTGCATCCATTTAGTGAGGCTGCAGTTACCACAGGTAGGACCTAGCAACAAGCGTTGGCTGATACTGTAGCTCATCTTTTCTACCGGCAACTATCAATTTACGACAGAGGAAAACAGCGATATCCCCCGGGCGCGCCCACAGCACCTGGACAGCAACAGCATCCAGACTATAATAGTACAACATGAACATCTGAAGTTCAGAATTAATAAGCATTTTCCCACTCGCATGCCCGTATAACTAATTAGGAACGTTTCCAACCCAGTGGATGATCTTACTCTGACAACATGAGTTATTGCAGAAGAAAGCACCGATGGATTAAGAAAATAAATGTTGACTGCACATTTAAGTAGCCTGTGCTGAATGCTAGTATCCCAGTCGAAGCCGTCACTAACAGTCCAATTTTAAAGCTTACAGGTGAAAGTAATAGGCTGAGAATACAGCGTAAACGGGTGTAGTGCTCGTCGAAATTGTGGACAGCCAATAACTTACGGCCGAAAGAAGATAACGTCAGGACACGTTATGGCATGCTATGTCTCGGCTATGCGTTTGCATGTAACTGCGCTGTAAGGAACGAAACACGGCAAGAAAATAATTTTACACCTATGCAATTTAGCAAAAATAATACACTGGTCTGCATTGCGGTAGCCCATCAGTGGCAACATCTCAGTCTCGCCAAGCAGCACTGATTGTGCAAGATGCAGAACGCCTTCACCGCATGTATTTACAAATAAACAGATGGTGCAAGGATAGTTATCTTACCTGAAAGACCGGACAGTCCGTCCGTGTAACCTTCACGACACACACCTTGGTCAGCACCGCATAGCCGAAGTGATGAGCATGAGAGAGGAATGGACAGCGCCGTTGATGTCAAGCACTCGTCGATTGGATGAAGGACGATGACGGACGCTTTAGGGGGCGCTAAAGTAGCTTCTATTGGGCGAAGGAGCTGCCATCCAGCAGTACATGTTTGTTAAAATTTCACGGATTTTATGATGTGGTGGCCTCTGTGGCTCCCAGAGAAGCACTACATCAGAATGTTTTAAAAGCGTGCCAAGACACACTGCCTGGTAAAGACCGGTGTAACATTGCGTATTCTGGAAACATATGACTGCGATCGGACGGCTTAGGCAAATGTCTGCGCTCAAGGCTGCACAGTAACAGAGAGGAAGATCCATGGGTTTCTTCATGCCCTGAGGACATGTGGCTTTGGTGACACGCGCTTTGTCAAGCAGACTGTCACAGCTTTACAAATCAAGATGTGCAGACACACAAACAGCCCATAGGTCACCAATAATTAAAACCCATAGTTACACCACAATAAAGGCCATCCAACCTCCCCACAGTGCCCTATGCACTGTAGACCTAATGTAAAGTATACATAGAGAATTATAAATAAACCAGATATTTTACCCATATGTCTATTATAGGCTATTGGCTGCTACCTAAGTTACTTACCCTATTCCAAAGGTATGTCTTAAATGTAAAATAATCATCTTTGGTGGACCAGAGGTGATTTCCTGTCCCTGCTGTTCAGATATCAGTCATGGAATGTGAGTGTTTTTATGTGTTTTGGCTCAAACAGATTCTCACATTGACTTCACCAGATTTATTTCTACTATTATCCATTTTAAGAATGCTACGAATATTTTTTCCCCAAAGTGTGGCAGCCCACACCACCACAGAAAGCATTTGTTATTGCTAGGGGTAAATAACAAGGCAAAATTGATGTATTCTGCTCCATGCAATGATTTAAAATTGGAAAAGGAAGTAATTTAGAGTTATGAAAAACATGGGATAATCCATGATTTGCGCCATCAATCCGCAAAACCACTGGAAATGCAGAAACCATAGATTATGGTTGATGTTAAGTGGATGAAATGTTCCCTCATCATCGTGGTGTGAATGCAGAGCCATAAACACAGCATTGGCCTTGGAGTCTCTTCATTATTCTTATTATGGTCATGTGAGTCTGTCTCACAAGAAGGGGGAAGGGATGAGGGGGTAGGGATGGGGTTGAGGTGGAGGGGGTGGGGGGGGGTGATCTGTGGCTGGCCCTGCTGGTCTCAGTGGGGGTGACGCCAAGGGAGGGCTCTCCTCTCTCTCCACCCCAAAAACCACCCCACACCACGCAGCGTACAGGGGCTCTTATTAATCCCAAGGCTGTCATCTAAGGAGTTGGGGGTGGAGGGGCGGTGAGGGAGGTGGTGGTGTTGGTGAGGAGGAGGAGGAGGAGGAGGAGATGGATTGAAAGGAGGCCGGGGTTTGGAAGGGTGGTATTAGTGTCAGATCAATAGAACAAAGCACTCTCACTTTATCTATCACCCACCCGCCAGAGCACATCATCAGCACAGACTGGTGGGGAGAAGGACCCCACCGTGCCCAGTCTCTGGCGGGAGATATTTCAATTCGTGTCAAATACGTCTGCCACATCTCGCAAGCTGTCTGGCGGGGCGACGTGTGCTATGTTTTCTTTCATTGTCATTCTTTCTTTTTCACACTCATCTCACACTTTAGTGTTGCAGCTCTGATGGAACCCCTGAGAGGGCACAGGTTCCGTTGACAGCCTGGCACACATTCCAAATTTAGACCATTTCTTTTGGGCAGATGCAGGCGGCGCATGTGTGCGCGCCATTTGTCTGCCATATGGATGCTACGCACGGCAATCATAAACAATTACGATCTCCCAGTTTCCCCCAAAACTCCAGATTTGCATACTGATTGCAAGAGCACGTATCTTCATTTCAAAGAGATAGCTAAGACCTGAGCCTGTAAGGATGCCTCAGAAGATAACTGAACTGAAGTAATTTCATAACTGGCCATGTTATGAATATCATGTCACTCACTTTTTTAAAAACATAAAGAAATGATAAACTTCATCATGATGATTATTACAGCCTCTTGCTCTATCATTGCATTAGATATCAGGTAACCCATAGAGCCTTTAGATAGAGAGCTTTAAACGTGTGCAGACCCACACAGACAGACACGGTGGCATTAGGTCATCCTGTGGCAGGCGAGAAGCCGGCGTTGGCCATTAACCTGACAGTAAATCAGGTGGAGCCTCAGAGGCAGAGCATGGGGGTATAAATGGCAAATGAGCGTCAGGGCAGACGCGCCGCTGAGCTGTGGAGCCTCCCCAGAGACGGGCAGAGGGGGGCGGGGGGATGATGGGAACCATGGGGGGGTGAGGGGGGGGATGTTTTGGAGAGTGGAGGAAAGGGTGGGGGATGGGGGGGGGACCAAAGGGCAGATGCTGGCATGGTGGAAAATGATCACCAATCAACACACCCGCAGTGGGATCCAGTTATATTCATGGCCAAAAAGAAAGCTCAGATGTGGCTGAAAGGAGAGAGGGAGAGAGAGCGCTGAGGGGAAAAAACAACAACAAGAGCATATGGGGCCATCGGAGTGTTCCGCGTCTCTGTGGACGTTCTGATTGGCTAGCATAAAAGCTGGGAGGTGACCTCTGATTTGATGTTGCTAAGACACAGAGTGGAGATGCAAGGAGAAGCCATTCTTGCAGAAGTGAGGGGCAGATACATCTCAGATATGACCAGCAAGTTGGCCAAATATTTTTCATTTGAGGAATTATGTGTGTGAAACTATGAAAATATTGAAATAGAAACTCCAAAGACATTCAATGTGTCAATATGTTTGATATGTTTTAATGCC
This sequence comes from Sardina pilchardus, assembly GCF_963854185.1. Classification (NCBI taxonomy): domain Eukaryota; kingdom Metazoa; phylum Chordata; class Actinopteri; order Clupeiformes; family Clupeidae; genus Sardina; species Sardina pilchardus. The sequence goes on along the minus strand of NC_085003.1, from coordinate 7,104,178 downwards.
AGTATAATAGCTTCCCCTAAATAAATTCATCCCTCAGATTTCTTAAACTCCTAAAATGATTATGCGCCCAAATGATCAGGATTCATGCTTTTGGGCATGTCTGTGCCAGTAATATTTTGAGCAGGGGTGTCTGCATGTGATGCCACGGAACAGATGAATTGATTGTCACTGAGTATCAACACTAGTATGCTAATCTGTTATTTTTTCAAAGCCCTCAGATCTGAAAGGGCAAATCCCATAATCCTGATTGTCAGCATTTTCATAGATTTTGGTTTTATTTCCTGGTCACTAGGTGGCACTAAAGGCTCTTCTTTATGATATAGACATTTGATGCTTCATCCTGCTCAAAAAATGCATTTGGATTCATTCTGCGTCATTGCCACAACCTGTGCTGCCCACTTGACATTTTCTAAATACATAATAATAACTATGAGTCATGAAAAAAAAATAACAACAGGCGGCCTCTATCTGGAAAAAAAAAATATGCCCAAAGAATATTCAGGAAACAAATCAGGGAGAACAGAAGGCAAAGTTCCTGTGCCAGGCAGATAAGTGAGTCCAAGAGACACCCACCAGACATCTCTGCTTCCTGACACAAATGCTCTGCAGTCATAGACCAGATGGCAGGGTGCTGTCTCGCTCTCTCAATTACAGAAAATATAAGACCCATGGTGGAGACAAACGTGACACGTGTGTGTGTGTGTGTGTCTCTGTGTGTGTGTGTGTGTGTGTGTGGGTGTAGCGATCATCTCTCCTCATTTTCAGCTGATTTCATTTCCTAATAAAAGTGCTGTCATCCTTGAGCACAGAGCTGCTGTGGGGAGATAATTAGTATCATTTAGGCGTAAGTGTGTCGCCAGGCTCTAGGTGGGCTTCTTGACTGTTCTACCTTCGGTCACCATGCAGAGGCCAAGTAAGGGGTGATGGATCATGGATCCCCAAGCTGAGCCCTGGCCTGAGGTGACGTGCGTCCAGCCCTCCCCTCCCCTCCCCTCCCCTCCCCTCCCCGAGTCCCTCACCAACAAAAATAACCACTAACAGCAGGCAGAACTGGTCACCTCCCACTCAGTCAGTCCAACACACAGCACCACAGAAGGCAGCACACACACACTTGTTCTCTCTCTCTCTCTCTCTCACATATACAATCTCTCTCTCTCTCTCACACACACACACACACACACATACTCACTTGCTCTCTCTTTTTCTCTCACACATTCTCTCTCTCTCTCTCAGGATTGGCTCATGCACAACACAAGCTGCAATGACAAGACCTGCACAATGCAGCTTTTACAATGCAATGAAGCAAACAGGGGACTTTCCATTCCTGAATCATTCAGTGTGTTCATCCATGGCATACTAGTGTTGCATTTGCAGTGTGTCTATATTCTCACATAAGAGGCTCATACACGTAGGTTTACAGATAATTATATTTATTCATTCAATATTATACAGTATTTAGAATTTCTCAAATTTCATTCTCAAACTCTCATATGGAGGAACTTAAATAAAGAGAAACACATAAAATAAAACTGTTAGTAAACTCCAGAAAATTACATTGTGTCATCAGTATGGATACAAAATTCAATACACGTTAAGCAACCCATGGGGCATCCAGGAGGAGATGCTGTGGCAGTGAGCCTCACTGGCACATTGTGGGGCATAGTGGTAACTAGGGCAGTGGCCTTCCATGGGCTCTTTAAAGGAAACACCTGGTATTTTTCAAAGTTACCTGATCTAATGCTCAGCAAAGTGTACACAAATGTGTTGAGTTTCAGAATAAATTGGACTATTCCGGAGGGTATGGATTTTCAGTGGTGTTGCTTGCTTTGTTGTGTGCACCGTGGCACAATGGCGACAAATAAAAGCGCTGCAGTCCCATCTACGACATGTTGAAACAGGTTGTAAATCACCAGCTAAAATATGTATCACCATCACAACAACTCCTAGCGTAGCTTGTTGTGATTTCTTGGGAGTATAAACAGCCGCTCCAATTTGTTACTCTGCTGCCTGAGTCTGCATACTTCGCTGCCTCTAGAATAGCCCAGTTTATTCTGAACACCATACATTTATTTACTTCTATATGAGCAGTAAATTGCATCATTTTTCAGAAAATCACTGGTGTTTGCCTTTTAAAACCAATTACATGCTTGCAATCCACCCTGGGAAAAAAGGAAACAAGTTAAGTCCCAACATATCCACAGATCATCTGCCATGCATGCATGAATCCTGTTTCCATGGAGCAGTCTGCTCTGGAGCCGGTACAACTATTTCCCCAAGCCCCATACTGCACATGAATGTGGCAATTTACCAGAGTTGTATTACTGAAACGTACATATAGAGGAGCTGTATGAAAAAAAGAAACACCGTCATAGCTGAGAAATCTTTGAAATAATTTTGAGAGGGTGATAAAAAAAAAAGCACCCACTATGCGTATTGCAAAACACAATGCTCAGAAAAAGAAGATAATATTGAACACAACACCATCAACAGGTCATACCATCTTCATCCTTCATTAGAGTTAGGCTTTCCCCTCTGTGGCCAAGGCCCAACAAGTCCAAATATTTACAAAACAACAACATATCTACATATAAAATGCTTACAACCGAACTCAAACTTAAAACTTGATGCAAGTTATGAAAAACCAAATCACAAAAGTCAATTCCATTCCCCAAGCAAGGTCCTTGATGTTGGTGTCAATGGACATGGAATTCTACATTTGGAAAAAAAAGTGTTGCATGAAACCAAAATTAAACAGACAATTCCCCCTCACCCCATTTCAGTCTTATTCATTCACCTACTCACTCATTCATTCAGACACACAAACACAAACACACACACGAATGAACCAGATATTTAGACACCAAAAAAGCATAGACAGAATCATTAAAAATGTATGTGCCAATAGTGTCATAGTATTCAATAGAGGCACCTTATCTTCACCTACAGGTATTTAATATTGCAGATTAGAATATGTAGTCACAGCCAGCCTGCATCAGTCATACAATGCCAAAGCCATGTCCTTGAGAAACTGTTATTGAGCTCAGCGGCTGAAGCTTATTGGAAAGGAGTCTAGAAGCAGAGCTCTCTACAAAGGCACTATATGCTGAAGGCCACACTGCACTACGTTGGGTCCCTCGAAAAGGGAAGGGAACCCCTTTGCGTCAGTTTGAGATAGCCTGGTCCTTCCATCATCCCCTCGTCTGTGGGCCGCGCTCGTTGCCATGGAAACCGTACAAGGTCACATGCGGGTCAAGGTCATGAAGATGGGCTCTGAGTGTGGGGTCATGCAAGGGTTAGCGCCTCCTTGGCTGAACGTGCAGCAGCAATGTGAGCTTCTCAGGGGTGAAATATAACCAAGGTGAGGGGGTGAAAACCATGAGAGTTTTTGCTTTTAATCCAAGGGTCGCTTTAGTCATTTTTATCAGGGTCCACTGCACTTAAGAGTACACGCTTTCCTACACCGCCCAGTGTCCAAGAATATTCCTATTCATGGCACCCGTATAGAAATATCGGCCATTTCACAAAAAAAGACGTAATAATAACTTTAGCTTCTCACAAAAAATTTACATTATAACATCTCTGCCTTTCATATACAGTATATAGAACCTGAATGCATTCCTAGTCACTTCGTAAAGAACTGCACCACAAGTAGGCCTGCAAAGCAAGCACGTGAGGGAGCTGGAATGCCTACGATCACATGACTGGGTAGTGCTAACGCCCCTATTATTCAGTGGGAGTGATGGGCAGACGATGGTCAGGTGTTAGGCAACACTAGCTGAATACTGAATAAAATGTAAGTTAATATGCAATATGTAGGACTCTCAAAAGCCAGTGGTCTGCTTTCCATTTAGCAACCTACAGTACATTCCTTTCTCCCCCCCCCCTCCCCTTGCCACACCAACCCCCCCAACCCCCCGCCCCCCCCCCCCCTCCTGTGTCCTTGCAAATGTTCCTCTGTCTCTTTGACTGTCCTCCATCTGTCCGTGCATCTATTAAAATGGGCCCTCAAAAGAGGGTCTGTCCACAGTGCGGTCAGTCAGCTTTATCGGAAAACATTTGTGCCGCGGCGCGCGCCTCCCCCTCGTTCGGGCCGCGTTACACAAAAGAATTCATGGCGTTAACGGGGGACGGCGCTTCGGAGCTCTCAACGCACTCGGCCGTGTCCCGCTCCTTCTTTCCGCTATACTGCCCGATAAACGAGCCGTCCTCGTTGAACTGTCCGTCGCCGCCGTCCCCGTAGTCAACTAAACTGTCGTCACTGTCGTCTCTCTTTACCGTCCCATTGGACGGAGTGCGGCTTCCTTTTAATGGTTTATGGTCCTCATTGTCACTATGGGAGAAAATAACATGCAGGTGGTTACAGGTGGAATGATGACACATGGAGGTTTTTTTTTTTTAAGTTCTGGCTCTTTTTTTTCATCAGCTGGAGCATTGATGCAAAAAACATGCAAAAGTGCTGTAGCTGAGGGTCATGAGAATGTGTTCATGCTGCATGATAGAGCTGAAGTCAGGATCAAGGTCTGTTATCGCTGACCTGGTTGCTCTCAATTCAAGATGTGCAGTTTGACAAATGCAAGTGAACATAAGAGGCATATTCACTTTTGTCTTTGGCAGACATGGGTGAAAGTAATGAGCTTATCATGCAATCAGATGATGATACCAAGTGTTGCCTACACATTTTGATGCTCCAAACCAATTTCCTTGAAAAACTGCTTGAGGTTATTTCACTCTCTCAATTGCTATGATAATACTGATTTTTTTTTCAGTTTTTATCTCCTATCACATTATCACTTTGATTACTTTTTAGTCTTGCGTCATGTGAAATACATACAGTTTAGGCATCCTAAAATAAGGCATGACTATCGGAGTCAGTGCCTTCCTTATCATTTTGCATTGGCCAGAGCATAAAATTACGTTCATGGTGATATGGCATGTATCACTACAACAATGATTGGGGAAAAAAACATTTATGCCATAAAGCATTGATTGAAGAGCTCAAACAGAATACACACAATCAAAGAAAGTGAAACAAGTTTGGTTTGTCAAAATGAAAAACAATATATGAGACAGTTAAGTGTAATGAGGTCAGAAATTTCCCTTCCATCATAAAGCGTTCAGGACACAGCTGTGTGGATCTAGAGTTCATTCATTGCAAGACACTGCTAGCCCTGAACAAATGATATCAGCAGCTCAGCAACAGTACACAGTTGGAGTGCAAAGATTAAAAACCAAATGGTGAACGCGTTGATATCATTTGTTACTGGTGCTGACAGAGCCTTTTGAACAACCTCAAGTGTGTGACTCGTTTCATGATGGGAAGCTTATGTAAAGTGCACTCCAAAGATGGCACACACACACACACACACACACACACACACACACACACACACACACACTTGTACATGCGCGCACACGCGCACACACACACACACACACACACACACACACACACACACACACACACACACACACACACAGACACACACACTTGCACACGCACACAGATTTTCACCCAGTGGAAGTCAACAACATCTACTACAGAGTCTTCCTACACATGCGGGTCTTGTATTACCCTCCTTACCTTCTGGGAGGTCTACATTCCCTGTACACGTAGAAAGCAAGGGGAACAAATCATATAAGGTAAGGGATTGGGGAAAACTACAAAATCTCTTCTTCTTGCCCCAACAGAGTCTCATCTGACTGGGGCTGACTGGGGCTGGCTGCATACTAACGCCCAGAGGGGGTTGAGGAGGGAAGGGTAGGCAACTAGCAGGTACAGAGTGGATAAAATGTATCTGTCATTGAATCATCTGAGCAGAACAGCTAATCTCACCTCAACAGTGACAAATGCATTGGCCCATAAACCAGGAAGATTTGTTTTACAGCCAATAGGGAAAGGTAAGAAAGGGGGAGGAACAGGAGAAAGAGAGAGAGAAGGAGAGAGAGCGACAGAGAGAGAGAGAGAGAGAGAGAGAGAGAGAAAGAGAGAGATATATACATAGTTATATTAGTGAAGCATGCCATAGCCTGATGTGTCAAAGAAGCAGTCTAATCTGTGCACCCCATTTCACACCAATGCAACTGTGTAAATCCTTGATCATATTAAACCTCTCAGCATGGTCATTCAAATATTAACCCAATTAATTAAAATCAGCTAAGCTAGCATACACTTGACTTGTTGAGGTGATGCGTCAATATTTTCCTCTAGGAAACACCAGCACAAAGGCAAGGTCACAAATCAACCGTAAATAATCCTTTTAACCCCTTGCTAATATAAAATATGTATTTGTTATCATTGTACCACATACATTCCTACATGAGGCTAAACAAACTAGCTACAAGCTGAAGCAGAGTAGCTCGCACAAGTCTTTACTTGGAACATTGTGGATTGCCCTTTAACCTTTGGGATACACAGTGGATGGAGATCTCCTTTTCACAAAAATAGCATTGGCAAACATAATTCATATAATATATTAAGCCTTATCTGGATGAGCAGATAGGACTCCCTGTATTGCCACTTGATGGAGACCCCTATCATGAGATCTATATTATTTTCATACATGGTCATTATACATTATATTTCCAGATCACATCATTTCAAACATATACGTACCTATACCAAGTAATATATTATTACATATGTTAGCCATGCATAGTACACAACATTATATACATATATATTTCTTTTATGCCACAGCATGAAATTGTAAGGAGAGTCAATAGATTAAATCTATGTAGCAATAAAAATATAAAAGTAATTAACATACAAAACAACTAAAAAATGCAATCATCATCAAAATAAAAAATGGCAAGTAAAAAAAGAATATTCAAAAAAGCTTTACAAAATAAAGTGCTCAAATATATTCTCTTATTTCCGTGCAACTGAGAAAGCAGGCTAATTCTGGAGGTCTGATTAACAGCAAGCATCACAGCAACATTGCTTTTCATTTCATAAATGTGGGAGAGTCCTCACCGTATACATAATACGTCATTATGCATGAATAAGTTTGCAAAGCTGATGTATGACACAGTAAAACTTAGCATCTCATAATAGTTCTGTAAATAATGTATCTAACAGCCTTATAAAGGTGTGTTAAATCTGCCAGTTACCTGAAAAAACTATTAACCTGAATCTAGAATTAGTGTCATAACAATGAAGCAAATACAATGATACAATTCTGGGCATGTAATTCAATACACTCACATGACAACCGAGCTATACACCAGGTTAAAAAAACCTAAAAATTAAAAAATACATTTGTGCTTGAACACCAGTTGTTTGGAAGTCTTCTCCGGATGATGTTCTGTGTCTTGATTGTGATGTTGGTTTATTCTACGTACCTTCCAGTCCTGCTGGGGGGTTGGGGATTTGGTGGTGGAAGGGGACAATGGGGGTGTGTGGGAGAAGGGGTTGTGTGTGGACAAAATGGCACCCGTAGGCTCCATGGCAACAGTCAGATCTCTCACCTGTACTCTCCAAAAGTACAGTCCTCATCTTTCATGGGCTGGATCTCTGGGTCAGCGTGTGCATCTTCTTTTTCTTTTACTGGCAAGCAAGACGCAAAAAAGAACCACAATTCAATACTGGCTAACAAAACCTGGCCCAGAATGCCCCATAACCAATAAATCCAGGGAAAAGCTTGACATAAAAGTCCCTATAACCTGACACACAGAAACCTATTGGAAGCCTAATGGAACCAATTGGAAGCCTAATAGAACCTAGTGTGAGTCTAATGAATGACACTCCTCACCTGGGTATTTGCCTCCCTTATTTCTCTTGATGAAGCAGACTATGAGGAGGACCAGGATGAGGAGAGCAATGGCACACATGAGGCCAATGAACCAGCCCTGTGTAGCGATGTCCACCTGTCTGCTGGCCATGGCTGTGGAGGATAAAGGACACCGTCTTAGTCCTCAGAGTATCATGCAAGTCTGAGTACAAAGCACATCTGTGGCATTAGATAATACTACATCACAGGTAACAAGATGAATGGAATGTAACTCAATTTACAGTAAAGTGATGTATATACAGCATACAATAATAGTGCTATTTGTTCAAGATAATGGAAAACAATCTGTAAAATGCATCCAAAAGTTTACGACACCTTGGACAAATGAAATAATGCATCAGTAGAGATACAGCATTACATATCAACAAACTACATCCATGTACAATACATTTGTACATTTTCAAACATTCACTCACCCTCAAACACAAACAAACAACACACAAAATAAATGGGGAGTAGGACAAAACAGAAAACACTCGTTTTCTTCTACGGGAATGAGTTAACAATGCAATGCACCATCCAACTGTGCAATGCAGACAACACCACAATCATGCAGCAAACACATGGGTCTAGGACACTACCACACATCTGACAAGTCTCCACATAAGTGTCCCGATCAGACAGGGTGATTTCCCATGCGGAGCAGTTCACTCACAGACACACAGCCAGGTATGACTCAAGGCAAGGCTAATGCTAACGCTAGCATTCACAAACGGACGTTCTCCTCAAGGCCACAGGGACCTGGGCTGAGAGCCAGCCTCACCTGGAACGGTCACCCCAATCTCCTCCGATTGGACCATATGATCAGAGTGGCCCCTAGCCACCACGCGAACTCTGTAAGCCAGGCCCGCCTTTAGTCCCTTTAGAATATAGGACTGGGAGCCATTTACAGGCTCCTTTTTCCACTCTTCATTACCTGAGGGGTAGATGGAAGTTCAACGCAAGGACACCACATGTGGTGGAGATCTCATGAAGTTCTATATTATGGATTGCAGGCCACGTGCTTCATGCAGACTTATTGTATTTCATTAAGCTCCTGATCTGAAATGGTAAAGCTACTGCTATCATTAAATGTGATGCTTTCAACAAATCTAGGCTACTGAATTTGACCTACTTGTATTTGATTAGAATACATAAAATGAAGTACAGATGGAATTTAAATTAGTGTGATACAGTCCATTAGGTCATTTATCAATGGTATCCTGAATATTATGTTTAATGGATTAAATAGCATCATTTTGATGCTTGATTTAACTTGATTAAAACATGCAACTTAATAACATACTATCTCTACAATATAGGTGTCAGAGACCGTAAAGATCACTTATATGCAGAATCCGAATGGCCAAAATAAAATGGCATTACACAATGACCTTATAAAATACAAGCCAAACAATGTGGCAGTACTTCAATGTTGCTGAAACTTTGAAATCAAAATATTGACTGAGGGTCTCTTGCCACCTATATATACAGTATACTGTGTTTATATATAAAAAACAGAAGTACATCTTACTGTCTTCTACAAGTCTATATTCCACATAAACTTTCTTTTCAGGTCCCCAGTACTCCCAACTGATAAGAGCTTCGTCCTTTACCACGGACGAGCTAACGTTCCAGGACTCTGGAACAACTGGACGCACTGAGCACACAAGAAAGAGGACAACAATGAGTCGCAGAGCTCCATCACAAACTCACGTCACAGTGCAGGAGCTTTGCGCTTACTTTGGGCATTACAGGCAAATTCCTATTAGCTACACCTCCGACGTACATCAACACTTCATGGCAGCGCTAGCAGTTGACTTAATAGTCTAAAGACTTGATGTAATGCCAGCAAAATTCTGGAGAGTGTTATAAGACACTACATCCTATGTGTGACTACAGTATATTTAATTTAGAATATGGCTGGTCAAACTGAGCACATCTGTGTCAGATCAATCTACAGTATACACATGTCTGAAAGTGATGCTGCAGTCTACCACACATGCAGCCTGCATCAGCACCAGACAGCCCATGTCTTCATCAGCAGAAAGCTGACCATATACTCATCAAGACACAGACAAATACAGTCAGTCAAGATCTCTTATCTCGTTCTCTACAAAGTTCTAGAAACTACCACTACAGAGACGATGCTAGCACATGGGTTTTTTTTTAGAGGACACACAGAGGCTAGGTTAGGTCTAAAGCGGCAGTACCCTTGTGGTGAGGGCGAGGGCGTTCAGACTGTGTTGGGGAGAGTGGGTGTGGGTGTGGTGGTGGGGGTTCTGGGTGCCCTGGAAAAAACACGGAGAAGCGTAAGAGAGAGCCCACACAGGACAGACAGACACAGCAAGAGCACCAGTCAAGCAGACCCCAGGGAGGACAGAGGCCAGACATTTTGGGCATGCCAAGCCAGCCACATGGCGAAGGGAACGCAGGAGCAGGAGAAGGGAAATGAAGGCCTTCCGGGAGATAGAGATAGACAGAGAGAGAGAGAGCGAGAGAGAGAGAGAGAGAGAGAGAGAGAGAGAGAGGGAGAGGCAGTGATACAGACAACAGATAGCATTGCAGGGAAGATTTATCAGATTATTATGAGGTCGTGCTCAGGGAAACGCCAGAGAGAGAGAGAGAAAAAAGTTTAAACTTCTTTCTGGGGACTGGTTTTCAGCTGAGCGTTTTTAAACTGTAGAAGGACTACTGAAAAACACATGCATCTGAGATATCTTTTCTTTAAAATCATAAAACTTCACAATATAGCATGTATCCTCCAATATGGAGGAGCCATATGAAGCTGCATAAAGCCAAGTGCACAGCATGCGGTCTTTTCTGATTTTTGTCGGTTACCTCCGCCCACAAATACTGTGGGCCGACCCAGGACTGTCAGAGGGCAAGAGAAGGACAAGGAAATGGACAGTCAAAAGGAGTGGACAGAGGGAGCCTCAGGTAGACAGTGGCATCAGATGGGAGGGATGTGCATTAATTCAGTCCTAAAACAGCCACTGTGCTTGGCATTGTACTGTGACTTGGAAAGTGAAATGAGTGCAAATAGTCAAATCCACAGCAAAGCACTGTCTCCTTCACTCGAGCAATTAGCTCCGTGGTTGGTGACATAAACTAACAGCTGTCAAAATCCTTTTGCGCTTGTCTGCGAAACCTGAATAAATTCATTACCAGTGGCGTGCATCTCACATAAATAATTAACTGACTGTAATTAGCAGGAAGATGTGACTTCTACACTGTTTCGTAGGCACAGCTCATCATTACAGTACTCATTTTGATATCTTATGCACACATTCAGGGATGGGGCAAATAATTAACTCTACCAGTGACTGGAGGCAACTCATCTAAAAAAATTTTTATTAGTTCACTAGTTAGAAATAGACAACACCCTACTAAGAGCAAGGATCTTCTTCTTCTGACAAATGCAAGCAGCATTATATCTCAGGGCCCTGGGTAAAGCTCACTTACAACCTCAAACCCTTATAAAAGATGACTTTAGATGACCATATATCCTAACACAATACAACTTATCACATTTTACTGGTCCAGACACTTGAACCATTTCTGGAGTGTTTAACTGCTTTATAAATGTTGCAGGCAAAAGGATTCTTCACTGCTGAAAAAAGGTTGTGAATCTGAGAAATAGGGATTCGAAGAGGGCTCTAGAATCTGAGTAGAATCTTTCAAAGGGAAAAGCAGAAGATTTGGTCTTAATGTTCTATACCTTAACAGCCGCTATTCTGCTTCACCTCTGAACAAGTGCTCACTCAGTACTGAGCATGCTTTACCCCTAACCTATCATTAGGATGGATGCTTGATGACAAGTTACTGTAAAAGAAAGCAGCTCTTTACTTTGATAGGTGAGAATACTTCTTGACAGTGACTATCATTAAGCATGCTAAACTTACCTTTGTCGATGACAGTGACGCCCTCCTCAGTAATGACGGGGCCGGGTCCCTTTTGGGTTTTGGCATTGAAATAAAACTTGTAGCGTGTGCTGTACTTGAGGTTGGGCAGCGTGAAGCTTGTCTCATTGGCTGCCACTGTGACCTCCTCCAATGTGCCCAGATCATTGCTGTTATTGACTGGGGGAGTGGAATGTGATTGGTGAGGAGAGGTGTTGGGTGCGGGTTTAGCAAGTTACCTACAGTGACCTGGCACTTTAAGCTGACCATCCGTGTGACCAGACGATGTGGACAAATTAAGGCATGGGACATTTTCATGTGCTACAAAGCACAGGGTAAACGGCTATTTAAAAAATACTCTATTGTCCCAACACGTCTAACATCATGTAATTCAGCTAAATATATGCATTCAAATGTCGCTTTAAAGATCTTACAAGACAGGTGTGACATTTAACAATCATTACAAAGATAACTACTCTCCACAAACAGACAACACAAACAATTTACATTACAAATATATACATAAGAGATCATACACGTGCAAAATATATCAGTAACACCATTGATACAGTGGTGCTATATCACACTAGAGACTAATTCTGCCCACCCATTTCAACTACAACCATGATTGAAACATCAGTGTTCACCCGAGTGTTCAGCCATCACGGCCAATCCCATAACGCTTTCATTAATCCTCGTCTAATCCCCCTCCCTGTCTTTAATCCAATTGTGAGGATCATATCATCTCTGGACAGGCCACTAGCCTCTCACCTGGCTGATATTTCAGCGTGTAGCCCGTCAGGCGTCCATTGCGGTTGTGCGGAGGGCCCCACTCCAGGGTGAGGGAGTCCAGGGTGTTTTCCACCACCTTCAAGAACGCTGGTTTCCCTGGCACTGGAAGGGAAATGGAAACAGTGTTAGTTTGATCGGCCAATTATTACCAATCCACAACATTGTCATTCCTGAACATAAACGCACTTGAATTTGGAGCTAAGTTATGGTCTGTGTTAGTTGGCCATGTAATGTCACTGAGATTAATGCTAAACTGAGTCTGCAAGAATTCATTTTTCAAATGTTTTTCATTTTCATAATAAACAAATTAGAAGACAGAAAGAGAAGCCCCTGTGGGCCCCTGTGGGCCACCTTAACTGCAGTTCACTGCTCTGTGTCCTCACCTCCCTCCAGCGTCTCAAACTCCTTGCTGCTGGCGGGCCCCTCTCCTCGGCCGTTGTACGCGCGGACGTTGAGCGTGTAGCGGCTGAACGGGTGCAGGCCCGGCAGCTTGCCCTCCGTCCGGTTCCCAGTGAAGTTGAGGTACTGCTGCTCCGAATGGTGCCGATTGTGGTTGTGCAGACTCCCCTCCCGCGAGTAGTACACCTGCAACACAGCGCCAAACTGAACTGAACAAACGCTCAACCGTCTCAAGATATCTTGACCCATGGGAAACATCTCAGTCATGTCACGACCCAGACAGCTGCCGAGTGTTACTGTACCCTGTAGCCTTTGAGGTGTCCCCGGACAGATTCGAAGGACACGGGGTCCCACTGGACCTGGGCCAAGGTGCTGTTCAGCACGTGAACCATGACATTGTTGGGGGCTTCCTTTGGCACTGTGGAGAAGTCAGAGTCAATGCAACTGCCCCCATCATTATCAGAGGTCACAGAAAGTCACACAGAGTTTCAACTTGTCACGTATGTCACGTAGCGATAAGTATTTAAAAAAAAATGCTGAAATCTACATAACAATAGCTATGTTTGTTATGGTCCAAGAGGCTCACTTACAATGATTAGAGCCTTAATGTAATGAGTTACATATCAGATGTCTGGATAAAGCGGACAAATACTCACAGTCCTCCCCGGAGTAGACAATGACCGGCGATGGCTTGGGTCCAGAGCCGTGGTCATTAACAGCCTGGACCTTCACCTCGTAAGGCACGAACGTTGGAGTCCCCTGGACGGTGAACTTGGAGACGTTGGCTACTTTTACTGAGTGCCAATCCTCATCCACGTACTTTTGCCTCCAGTAAACTACATACTGAAGCCCGGGGCCATTGGACTGCAGGCCGGTCAATGGCTAGAGAAGAGACGGTTGGATTCATTAAAGGCATTTGGCCTTTGTGAGGCTCCTCCACTTCAAATACTTCACCACATTAGATAACATCAGTTTAAACATTTGTGGACTGAGTGTTACGAACAGGGTTTTTGCCTTACATACCTTCCAGTGTATAACTAGGTTGTCAGATTGAGTTCCCATGCCTTCAATTCCCGTAGGGTATTCATCCGGCGCTAAAAGACACCGGGAAACTGTTAAATTCACTGTTCCACTCTTCTGCTATTGCAAAATAGATACATTTGTAATAAAAAAAACATGTTCGCTTGACTACCAAGGGCATCAGATGTAGGTGTGTGTCTGACCTGCTGGTTTGGTTTTGTACAGAGCGGAGAGAGAACTGGGGTGGCTGTAGCCGACGTCGTTCAAAGCCAGCACCCTAAATCTGTAGTGGACAAAGGGAGACAGCTTGAGGTGGGCAGTGGTCTTCATGCCTGGGACCTCCGTCAGATTGTGCCAGTGCCCTCGGTCATGGAGTGAATCCTCATACTGAATAAGGAATTCTGGGAGGAGAGAGAGAGGGAGAGAGAGACTTGACTTTGAAAAGAATGTATTGAGAACATTTGTAACAACACTGGGAGAAAAATCAGTCCACTACTAAGCTCCCATAACCATAGAGAGTGCAAGAGGAATGAACATATTTGTAATACGCATGTTTACTATGTGCCAGTTGGGCTCAGAATAATCAACAGACACACTTACTCTTAATGGGGCTGTTGTGGTCATCTCCTGGGATCCAGGTAAGCTGCACGCTCTTCGGCCGCTGGTCAGTCAGCTCCAGGTCACTGGGTGGGTCAGGTTGCTCTGGAGGATCACAGTTGGGTATCAGCAACGGAAACTTGACACTAAGAATCTTGACCACGACACTGATGGACGGCTAACATTCAGTGGCCATGCAGTGCAATGTGCCCAAATGAACCATGACAACACAACTCTGAGGATTACGGAAAATAATCTGCATTCTTTTTTATCGCATTTCTGCTAAATTGAGGTAATCCTGCTGGTGTGCACAAATCAAGCATCTGAGGCATTCTCCTCAAGTTTTTGTTGCTATTCAGAATGGGCACAACATAATGAAATGAACTGAACTGGCTCAAATGAAAATAAATGCATCCATTTACACATTCCCAGGTACACCCACCATGTGCCGGCAACATGCATGTCAAACAAATGGATTTGATGAGAAAGTTGCACTTCAAAAAGCCCCTGCTGTTCAATAAATTATGCACAAACCCAAAGCAATACAGACATTCAAATGGGCCTGCATGTTGTCTATAGAAAGAAAAAAGATAAAAGAAAAAAAAACAGCTGCTTAATCTTCAAGGGGTAGGGGGTTAGCCCATCTTTGTGTTTGAAGAACGAAGATAAAAAAAAAAAAAACAGAGGTTCAGAAAACTGAGAAAAATCATTAAAAAATGGGCTTGAAAGTAGAAACTCGCAAAATCTGTTTCTTGATACAGACTCTCTCTCTTTCATGCAAATGACAGTCATGGCAAAGCATGCTTCATAACTGAAAGAAAATAACCAAATGCACGTGGACAAAGCATGTGGATGAACATCTATGCATTATCTTTTTATTTCATTTTACCATAGGCCATCGCTGGAGTCGGAGCAGTCCGGAGGGGAAGAAAACATTGATTTACAGACGCAGTTAGCAATTTGTGATATCACTATAGCACAGTGTTGTTTCTATAAGGGAACCGAATGCTCTCATAGCCAAGTCACAACTGCAAAAGAGAATTCTGGGTTATGTCATAGGTGGCTGTGTCATCCCAACCCCTCCTTCCGGTGCCTGGAAACGTCCCTCTGCCACGGTTCAGTAACTCTGAATGTGAGCCTTTAGCTCCTTTGCCGCACCGCAACCTCAAATCAGCAGGGCAGAATCTGACATCTCAAATCAATACTGTAAATGTTTCAGACCTTGGGCTCTCCTCTATGAAAGAACCGCGGTGAATCATTACCATCGTTTAAGCTCTTCATAAAAGCGACTCTCAGGCAAACACAGAGAGCACACACACGCGCTGCACACATACAGCACACACACACACACACACACACACACACACACACACACACACACACACACACACACACACACACACACACACACACACACACACACACACACACACACACACACACACACACACACACACACACACACACACTCACTCACTCTCACTCTCACTCTCACTCAGACACCACTACAGCTGAAAGATTCAGGAGCAGGAGCACTGCAGCTGACTAACACCACAGGGGAGCTTGACTCCTAAAGCTGAGTCCTGTGACTAGCCAATACAACAAAACACAGTGAGATAATTGACTGGGGAGGCGTACCGACGACGCGGAGATCAGCACTGGCAGAGTCCTGGTCCAGGGTGGTGTTCATGATGCAGGTGTACGTTCCGTCATCGCTGTCGGTCACCTCGGTGATGGTCAGACTGTCCGAGTCAACAATAAACCTGACAAGAAAAAAGGGGACCGATTAGACTACTTCACTGAACGTGTGTTAGAACAACGGAATCACACTCATTACCTTTATAATCACAAACTTATGAAGCGCCACTAAAATATACCTCTAAAATATAGAGAACGAGTGGAAATAATTGTTTCTTTTTTCATGGTAACACTTCAAGAGCATAATGTGTTGTTGATGATCCCGAGATTACAACAGTAATTGCTTTAGACTGTACAGTAACTGTAACTGATTCCCTGTTTAAAGTCAGAGGCCTGTGGCAATGCAGGTGAATTACTGGGTGTATTATATCTGAAACCTCAGGAAAATGGAGAACACGAATGATCGGAGAACACGGAACGTTGCGGAGAAGCGTATCAGCGCTGAATCTTGGAATCTCGGGCCTCACCTCTCATCGTCCGGCAGCTCTCCGTTGTCCTTCAGCCAGATCATGGTGGGGGTGAGGGTGCGGTCGTGCGTCACCTTGCACTCAAACACCGCGTTCCTGTTCCTCTGCACCACCATGTACTCGGGCTGCTTGGTGATGCGGGTCGGCTCTGAGGGAGAAGGTAGCCCGGTAGACAGTGGTCAGAAACACTTAGCCATTTGATTTAGCTGTTGAAACAATTCATTACATCGTGGAGCTGTGTAATGAATTACATAGAACTTGTGGAGTGAGTGTGTGTGTGTGTGTGTGTGTGTGTGTGTGTGTGTGTGTATCTGTGTCTGTGTGTGTATGTGTGTGTGTGTGTGTGTGTGTATGTGTGTGTGTGTGTGTGTATGTGTGTGTGTGTATGTGCGTGCGTGCGTGCGTGCGTGCGTGTGTGCGTGCGTGCGTGCGTGCGTGCGTGCGTGCGTGCGTGCGTGTGTGCGTGTGTGTGTGTGTGTGTGTGTGTGCAGTAAAACAGCATGAGAAACTATGGGGAATAAAACTGAACACTTGGCTGGCCAGAAGAGGGTGGTTCTTCTCACCTTTGACCTCCAGGGAGACGTGGTTCTCTGACTTGCCCAGCATGTTCCTGGCCGCGCAGTTGTACTTGCCACTGTTGGCGGCCTGGGCCACTGGGATCACTAGCGTGCCGTTGTCATAGAAGATGTAGGGGTCGCCCTCCAGGGCATTGGTATGGCTGTCCTTAAACCTGCGGGAGAAGAAGACAGGAAGTGAGAGGAGGAGAGGAGAGGAGAGGAAAACAGAAGAGAGGAGAGGAGAGAGGAAAGGAGAGGAGAGGAGAAAGGAAAGGAGAGGAGTGGAGGAGAGAGGAGAGGATAGGAGAGGAGAGGAGAGGAGAGGAGAGGAGAAGAGAAGAGAAGAGAGGAGAGGAGAGGAGAGCATGGAACACTAATCCTCCACCAACACCACTCACTGGCTGCTACTCCATGTAATACACTCATTTGCAGCTTACTAATTAGACCCGTGGCCAAGCCCTCTCAGCAGGTGTCAGGTATGCCGTGGATGCTGAACGTGTCTAAATGGCCTAGCTGGGCAGCACTTAATGCTGATCAAACTGCCAATCACCCATGCTAGTTCTGCTAGTTCATTACTGTGGGGGAGGCAGGGCTGTTTTTCAGGCTGAGAGGAAACCGGTTTAATTAAAGAGCCTTTTCTTTAAGATTAGAGCTCTGTCAGCACAGCGGGTCCTTTTTGTATGTGTAATTGGGGACGGGGCTTTCAGAACTCATTGCTGTGGTTCAGGACAGGTCAACATGGTGCAATGTTTTTGGCCTGTTTCTGCACTTCATTAGGGAGAGCTCAAAGTGTTACGACATCTGATTTAGGCCCATGATGAGGGAGCACTTTGTGGGCTATTAGAGGGGGGAAAACGGAACATTGATTCAACTCCTCCTACCACACACACACACACACACACACACACACACACAGACACACAGACACACACACACACACACAGACACACACACACACACACACACACACACACACAGACACACACACACAGACAACACACACAACAGAAACACACACACACACACAGACACACACACAGGCTCACCATGTGATTGTGGGTATGGGCGAGCCAAATGAATAGCACTCCAGCACAGCCTGCTTGTTCATGATGACCTGGTAGACTTTGTTGGGCGGTGTCAGCATCCTGGGAGGCTCGGCTGAAGAAGGAAGAGGAAAACAAAAACAGACGCCGTCACATCGTGAGCTATAGGAGCCAGACGAGCTCAACACGGCGGCGGTCGGCCCGGCGGCCACTTACACAGCACGTTGACGAAGGCGTTGGCGAGCAGGTAGCCGTGCTCGTTGGAGGCGTTGCACTGGTACACGGCGCTGGAGCCCGTCAGCACGTCCTCGAACATGATGGTGTCTCCCTCCACCTTCCTGCTGCTGTCCTCCGGAGCGTCTGGGAGGCAGAAGGGGAAAACATGCCGAGCTCAGTGACTCAGGAAATCTGGGTCTCTCCGTACACCTCGAGGGCACTCAGGAATGGCACGGAGAGGAGCAAAACCGAGAGCAACATGACTTCGGATGAGACATCCGCTATGAGAGCGTGACTATGCTGACTTTTAGAAAGCGATTCCGGGAACACCACGAGCAAATTGGAAGCTAATGACGAGGGGGCTAAGAGGTTTGCTTTTACAAACGGGCTCCAAGTCAGGTGAGCACCCGCCCCACCCCCCCCCCCCCGTTCCCCTTAAGTGCAGCGACGCCTGATGGACGGCGAGCGCACTTCCCTACTGCACTTAATGAGCTCTCTGTGTTTGTTCCGTCTCCCTCCCAGCTGAAAGCCCCCGCTAATGTGTCATGCCCAAGTTCTCTCACGGGGGCTGTGTAATGGGAAAATAGACAAGTGTGTGTGTGTGTGTGTGTGTGTGTGTGTGTGTGTGTGTGTGTGTTTGTGTGTGTGTGTTGTGTGTGTGTGTGTGTGTTTGTGTGTGTGTGTGTGTGTGTGTGTGTGTGTGTGTGTGTGTGTGTGTGCGTGTGCGTGTGCGTTTGTGTGTGTGTCTGTGTGTGTGTGTGTGTGTGTGTGTGTGTGTGTGTGTGTGTGTGTGTGTGTGTGTGTGTGTGTGCGTGCGTGGGAGGGGTGGGGGGGATCTCACTGTGGATGGGCAGGCCGTCCATGAACCAGCTGACGGTGGGCTTGGGGTTGCCACTGGCGCGGCAGATCAACTGGCCCCTCTCCCTGGGGGCCAGCACCAGGTTCTGAGGAGCCTCAATCCAGTAGGGAGCAGCTGTGTATGGGAAAGACAGGGAGTGGTGGAGAGAGAGATGGGGGGGAGAGTGAAAGAAATAGAGAGAGGGGGCATGAAAAAGGAAGGAAAGGAAGATAAGGAGAGGTGGGAGGGTGTGGGAATGAAATCAACAGAAATGGGGAGAGAAAAGCAGAGAGAGAGAGACAAAGAGAGACAGAGTAAGGAGTGAGAGGGGAAGAGAGGTATAGAGAGAGAGAGTAAGGAGTGAGAGGGGAAGAGAGGTAGAGAGCGAGAGGGAAAGAGAGAGCAAGAAGTGAGAGTGAAAGGGAGGTAAAGCGAGTGAAAAGGGAGAGACCAACAAGACGGTGAAAGGATTATTTATTGTTTCCCATCAACAAAATCAGCACTGCACCACACAGCGGACACTATGGCACCATTTGGCAGCACGAGTGGCCTGTAAGCACAGGACGGAGAGTCCAGGTGGTGGAAAATGTGCGGGCGGCGGGGCAGGAGGGTCGGTGGCGCTGGCAGGTGCCCACCTTTAACGGTGACGGTGATGACGTGGTGGATGGAGCCCAGCGTGTTCTTGGCCGTGCAGCGGTACTGGCCCGAGTCCGCCTCCGTCACGCCCGTGATGCGCAGCGTCTTGTGGAAGTTGAGGTAGGAGGCCCGGTTGGTGGGCAACTCCCCGCTGACCTTGGACCAGGTGATCTCAGGAGTGGGCCTGAGAGAGAGAGAGAGAGAGAGATAATGAAAGAGAGAAATAAAGTAAGAGACTACAAAATGAAAGGAAAGAAAGACATTAAAGACAGACAGAAAGAGTCAAAGGATGGAGAAAGTGAGAGAATTGGAGAGAGAGACAGAGTGAGATAGAAGAGAGAGAGAGAGAGAGAGAGAGAGAGAGAGAAAGAGAAAGAGGAGAAAGGAGCGAGTGAGGCCAAAGAGAGAGAGAGCGAGTGTGGGGAGTTGTTTAGCTAATGGCATTGCCACGCTCCAGCACGGAGAGATAATGGGCACGTCTGGCTCCTGGCTCTCGGCGGCGTACTCACAGGCCCTCCGCGATGCACTCCATCTCCAGAACCTGCCCCCGCAGGACCATCATGGAGCTGGTGGGGCCCGACGGCACCTGGAAGGATGGACGGCGCTCCTCCGTCTGCCCGTCTGCCGTGGGAGGAAACAGAAGGGACCGTTAGGAGCGGCTCCAGCCAGAGTCTCCGGAGGGGGGGGGGGGGGGGGGGGGGGGGGGCGTGGAGAAGCCTCCCCCTTCACAAGAGACCGGTCACCACTGTTCCCAGGGAGACGGACCCCACAGGAGGTCAAACACACAGGAGCTTCACAGGAGGGACCATGAAAACCCAAGAGGAGTTAGACAAGGAAAAAGGAGACCTATCGTCTTGTGTTTGCCAAAGTGCATCCTGGGGAACGTCAATAATAACGCGCTAAAAGATGAAATATGTTAAGAGGAGAAAACAGACGAGGGGCCTGGGGGTTATACAAACAATGAGAAATGAACAGATTTCATGTGGATTTGGATGAACAAAGGGAGGGACTGAGGTAACGGCAGGTAGTGGTGGAGATTAAATGCTGGCTGTTACACAACAGTATTTAGGGCAATATTTAGCTCCCCAACCTACAAAAAAAGAGGACAACCGGATAAACCTAAAAATATCTTCCGGTATGTCCTACAACCACCAAGGTTGGCACATATCTGTGCCTATCATAATTTAAAAGTGCAAAGATATTGTACGCTGATGGTAACTGTGTACAACATTCCTACATGCAGACACATTAACTGATTGATTGATTGATTGATTGATTGATTGATTGATTGATTGATTGATTGATTGAATAATTTGAGAGCAACTGATATTAATATTATACCCTTTCAATGCAGTCAGTTCTAACACAACATTTAAGAAGATGTTATCCAAGTAGGAGACCAAGGGTGATGCCATCATGCTGTAGCGGTTTTTAGTTGAGGGTACGTTATGGACATCATGAGAGGGGAAAGGCAGAAAAGATCAAATACTGTAGCAATAATCACTTGTGGTGAAAGAGAAGGTGGGAAAGGTCCGAGGTTTGAGTTAGTTGGTTGACTTCTACGGTTGGTTATTCTAACAGAGGGTAATCACTAGGGGGCGCCATCACTCACCACCAAAAAAATCAGTCTCATTCAAAAAACCTGGCCATGTATCATTGATTGCATCCACTGTAACACAACAGAAAATCATAACAGGTCAAGTGTGAGAAGCAAGACATAACTGAAAAGCATGTGTGACTGAACAAAACATGGCAGAGCAAGGTGAACTCAGAACTCAATGGTCAGGAAAGAAAAAAGGAGATGATCAGACAGTACAGCTAGAGGTGTCTCTTGGATCTGACGTGGACATTTTGGAAAGCAGTCTCTATGACATGGGACTGACTCATCTACAGAAATAGGAACATAAGACTGTCTCTTCCGCAGCCGCTAGAACATAAGATCGTCTCTTCAACAGCAACTACACACATAAGCTTGTCTCTTCCATGACAACTACACACATAAGATTGTCTATTCCACAACAACTTCAACAAAAGACTGTGTCTTCCACTGCAACTAGAGCATAAGGCTGACCACAGACCATAGAACAAAAGAACACATTTTCAATAGAGATTAGAAAGGTAGATTGGCTCTTCCACAGACACTAGAACAAGACTGGCTCTTCCACAGATACGCAAACATACAGTTGTTGTATGTTCATCATCCAAAGCCATGACTACATTAGACATGATCATCCACAAAACTACAACTGGCATTAGAGTAGAATAGTGAGCTGACTCCTCTCATCCAGAATGCTGACTCTCTTTCTGGACATGACGCTTCAGTTCATTGTGATCCCTCATCTACCCTCCCTGGCTCCAGTGACAAAGTCCCCTTTCATGCCTACTAGCATGCTGATGTCACTGCTTTGGGTGAGGACCGTACACGAGGAAGCCGTCTGTCCTCAACTCAACCACTAAAGCCACTGGCATGCGTAAGCGAGCGGGCACAAGGCGTTGGTGACGTACTGTTGACCACGCGCACGGTGATGGGCTGCTTCTGCTGGATGGTCTGCGTGTGGGGGAAGCGGGCGTAGCAGATGTAGTCGCTGCGCGAGTCCGGCACCACCACGTTGGAGAAGTACAGGTCCCCGTTCAGGCCCTGAGACACACGGCGACTCAGAGGCAGCCTCTGGAAGTCTGGGGAGGCAAGAGAGAGAAAGGGAGAGGGAGAGAGAGAGAGAGAGAGAGAGAGAGAGAGAGAGAAGATGAGAAAAAGTGAGAGAGTATGAAACAAGAGGGAGAGAAGAGAGGATGAAAGAGAGAAACAATGAGAATGAGGGTGAGAGAGAAGGAGCAGAGAAAGAGAGAGAGAGAGAGAGAGAGAGAGAGGATGAGTGTACTACCGGTACATCATTAACAATGACCCAGCTCTGTGGACACATACTCAGTGGAGCATTACATCATTGCTTGAACTCCCAATAGGAGCCCACACTCCCCAGCAGCCATGCGCTAAACATATCTTCTGCTCCATTTTAGGAGCCACAGACAGAGCGCCACATTTGCCAGTGCAGCGGCAGTAAGACTCACTGTTGTCCATCCAGAAGACGATGGGTGGGGGCAGTCCAGCGGGCGGTCTGCACTTCAGGACCAGAGATGCCCCTTCCTGCACTACTAATGGCGGATTATTCTCCTTTGACCACAAGGGGGACCCTGTGGGAGGACCATGGGGTTAATATGCAGGACAGGAAATACACACACTGGCATAACAGCTATCATCTAGAGAGGGAGTGTTGAGGGAAATAAACTAATTTGATGGGTGTAGGCAGAGGGTGTAATTCACTAACACGGAGAGAGGCAGGGGTGCGTGTGGAAAGGCTACTTGATTGGATTTGGGTGGACATTTCTAAACCAGCTTAACAAAGCAAATATACAGTAAATGGCCATTCCCACTGCTGGTTGAGCTAAATTGGAACATAAGGGTGCAATTGTGGTTATTGACCGGGGTAGCTTTGGCATGCTTTTCTGCTGAATGTTGCTGTTTACCTTCCAGGAAGTAGACTTTAATGGAGGATAAACAAACTCATTTGTTTTTT